>NC_091825.1:82332500-82632500 GCF_038994185.2 Dermacentor albipictus | reverse complement strand
GACTTACCAACGAAAAGCTTTGTGGATTTGGGCTCTGTCCTTATTTATTTTGCCTTATCGTTTTTTTTCTTTTCTTCGTTTTCTTTTTCTCCTGTGAACAGCCTGTAACATGTCAGGCTTTATATGCCTGCGAAAACGACAGCCTGTGATACGAGCACACAATCAGCAAACGTGTCTTTGACCCCCAAAATATCTCTACCGAGAAATTCACACGCTCGCGAAGAGCTGGCTTTAATTCGGGCTCATTCAGATTATTCGTACTATAAGTTTGGGACGACTCAGTCCGCATACGTGCCAGGCACGTCCCGCAGACAAGCGTAACCATGCCAGGTTCCGAAGGGGAGCTCGTGTTAGGCAGCTGTTTCATTTTGTTGAATCAAAAAGACGTCTCGATCGCTTCTTTTTTTTAATTCTATCCGCGCCGCACCAGTGTTTCTGTAGCTCAATAATGTGCCAACATGACGTTGCTGCAGATTTACACGTCAAACTACTCCGCACGGCGCAGCGCCAGCGCACGCTGTAGCGATCATGCTACCGCTAAATACTCATGACACCGTTGAATAACTACCTCAAAAATCGCTTCAGGTAGAGCAGTTGGAAAATTATTATTGGAGCCGTGTGCTGCCGTCAACAAAGTCTACAAAAGCATGGGTGTATAGAGGTGCGAGTTAGCGCTGCGACACTGATGCCATTTCGCTTCGTACGTCGAAGAACTGCCCTTCCCGCTGGTGTTTTCTCAATTGGAAGTTCTCGTGCGCGGTGTCATCCGTCCGAACGTGCAAAGCTTACCAACTGGTGATTGGTTTATTTTTTCGATTGTTACTGGGAAGAAAAGCTACGCAATATATATATATATATATATATATATATATATATATATATATATATATATATATATATATATATATATATAAGAGAAGAAAGGGTGTTAACCGAGGGGCCCGATTTTTAATGTTTAGTAGTCATATCAGAAGAAGCCAACAAACACTGGCGCCACGGGCAACATAGTGGAAATTACTTGTGCGTAATAAATGACAGAAAGAAAGCATAATTTATGGAAATGAAAGTGGATAAAAAACAAATTGCCGCAGGTGGGTACCGAGCCCACAACCTTCGCATTTCGTGTGCGATGCTCTACCAATTGCGCAACCGCGACGCCGTTTTCCCATCCGCATTCAAGGGTATTCATGTTTACTGGTAGAACCATGGGAGTATTATTAGCCAGCGCCACCACTCACAGACCTTAGCGGCGGATGTGGAACATCCTTTCTGTCGCAGACGTCACGAGATCTTTTTGGGTGAAGGCAACTGGTCAGTAAACCCACAAATGCTACCTTGAAGACATCAATGTTGCCCGATTGGAGACCCTCGTTATGTAATAAACGAGAATGTATATATAAAGGCACAGCAACGCCGGTCAATGTCGATGCGCGTTGGCGGCAACGGTGGGTTTAGTCGTTTTCGGCGGAATAATTGTAATTTTTTTTCTTATCGTTTCAGACATGAACATTGAACTCATATGCTGCAAAAAAAAATAATTTAAGCTATAAGATTGTTACAAAACGCACACTAAAACAGATTTCAGCTTGCATTCAAACAAAGCACTCTGCATGATTAGTATGCTCAAACCGCAGCAAGCTTTAATGACTTCACAAATGGGACGCCAATTCAGCGAGAATCCAACAAAAATGCCTTATGCAGGAGCTAACAGCATTCTTCACTCTGAACTGCGTCTTTTCTGAAAAAAAAATTCAGTAACCACGATATCGAAGATGTCTTCGGGCGAAAACAAAAAAAAGTACTTTTTCGTAGTCATTCTGATAAAACTCAGCGTGTTTAATCCTTCTACAAACGAGGTTAGGCAAAAGCAAAATCGACGACAGTTCTGTGTGAAGCCACTGCAGCAACAGCTCAACATTGGCAAAAGCTGGGCATAAATTGATCCAATAGCATGAATAGCGTGACAGCCGAGTGGACGATTTAACGGGCCACATAAAAGCACAAACATCAGTGCTTGCAAGTCGAAGCAGTTTTAGCAAAACAATGCGATGCAGTCGTGCATCCTAGCTAGAGCAACAAAGAAGCGACAAACGGTAGAAGTGCATGGCAAGTGACATTTAGAACCTAAGTTTTGAGCATAACATATTTAAATGGTTTCACTGACCATAAATAAGTTAATGCGAGTCCCGTCCCGTTTCGCTCGTGCCAGAACAAAGAGAATCCAAGATTATAACAAAGGAAAATACAATATTATCAATGCTGGACTTGAAACGCTTCTTGGAAGCTTATCATTTCCTTATTTCCCTAACCGATCAGTTCATGATAACTGAGTTTCGTTCAAAAACAAGTTAATAATACTGGTTAATGAACATGTTCCATTAATTAAAATGACAAATGATAAAAGCAACCTGTCGTTCACTAAGTCACTTAAGAGAGTGGGAAATAATAATTAGCGATTGTGCGCGGCCGCGAAATTCACGTGCACTCTAACATCTTGGAAAAGCATACAGTGACTCCTTGAAGACGTACTGATCGGCAGTACGCGCTGCCTGAGGTAAGCATTTTTTCCATGATTTGCCATCACTGCTCACAACTAACGGCAAAAAAAATTTGGGGAAGCAGCGAGTCCGGATCGACACGACAGCAAGATCACCTGGCCGGATGACGACCAGATTTCTATTCCAGACGATGACTATACTAACGCGCTCAATGCATTATTTTCATCGATATATACACCAACGAAGGTCATTACAAGGCACCCGAGGTAGGTGATCTTGACTACCGCTTTTTGCAACCCATCGAGATCACTGTCCACGGCATCACATCCATTATAAATCATCAAAAAGTGTCCACATCAGCAGGCGTTGACGAGATTAACTCAAAAGATACTAAAAAACACGATATCAGTCCCATGCAAAATATCATATCATATATTCGGACAATCGCTATCGACAGGAAAGTTTGCCCATCACTGGAAAATAGCGAGGGTCGTTCCCATCTTTAAGTGCGGCAATAGATATACGCCCCCGGAATTAAAGACCCATTTCACTAACTTCCACCTGCTATAAGATGCTAGAGAATATCATCGTCTCTCATATTTACAATCATTTATAGCGTAATCACTTCTTCTTTATAAATTAGCATGTGTTTGGTAATTACTTATCGTGCGACATTCAACGGAATTCCATGGAGTTCATGACTGAATTACATTTTAACCTGGACAAAAACTTGCAAAGTGAGTGCGTTTTTCTAGATTTTTCAATAGCATTTCAACGTGTTGCTTAAGTGCCGACAAATTTCTAAGCTATCTTCTTTTTGCTTAGATTCACAAAAGCTATCTCGGATCCGGGACTTTCGTACCAATTGGCAGCACTTCACCGTTGTTAATAATTTTTCCTCCCTCTCTCTTACGTTCCACCTGGTGTGCCGCAGGGCACTACTCTTTCCGATATACATTAACGTCTTTTCGAACAGCAAATCTTCTCATGTGCTGATTTTTGCTGAAGATTGTATAATTTACAGGGTCATTACTAGTACTGAAGACCACTTAAAATGCAAAGTCACCTTGACCTTAATTGCAATTGGTGTAGCATGTGGTCAATGTGGATGTGCCCAAATAAATGCAAAGCAATGCCTTTCCCTCGCAAACATTTAAAATCAAACTTTTCATACTATATGAATAACAACCGTGTGTATGAAGTCACATCTTTCAAATATCTAGGCGTAACCCTGACATCAAACCTTTCCTCGGCGACACAAAGCAACAACGTCTGCGGCAACGCGTCTCAGCCCATGGTCTATTTTTGCCTAAACCTGCGTAAGACGCCGAATTATGTACGCATATTAGCCTACCTAACAGTTGTTCGCCCTAAACTTGGATTTGCATCTTCAGTATCGTCCCCTCATTACATTATTTGACCGCTATGCTAGAATAAGTTCAGCATAAAGTCGCTGGATTGAGCTCAGCAAGTTAGAACCACAACGTAAGCATAACGCCCATTAAAAACAGTTTATAAATTCCTTCTTTGAACCCTCATCGTGATGTAGCCTTCTTATGGCTGTTTCACTATACGTTCACGGATCAAGGCCATCACCAGTAAATATGCAGGCCTCCCTATTCCTTTCCGGGAGATTGCATAATCATCTGTCCTTCACGCACATGTATGGTAAAACGGACTCTTTTAACTCATGTGCCCTTGCACGTGTCGAGCGCTTGTGGAATGACCTGCCCGATATCCTGATAGCTGAAGCTAACAAAGCAAAATGCCGTGGCGACATGAAGGCGCATTTCTTACTTTAACTAACTTCTGTTTTGCTTTCCATCTTGCTCTGAGGATTTTCGACTTCGCGTAAACTCGTTTCTCCATTGTATCATCATTAAGAAAGCGTTCTTATGATTTGCATGCTCCTTATACCATGCAAGCTCCCCTTACCCAATGTTCATTCTTCGGGCCTGCAAAGTATTTTGAATAAGTAAATAAATAGGTGAAATTGGAAATCACGGGGTATCGGTCTCCCACCAGAAATTTATTTAATATACAGTTTTTTTTTAGATGCCAGCTGTTTCTTGAGCGCATCCACGACCCTAATTATAGCAAGCGAAGAAGAAACAAAATACTACACTCTCGAGAGCTCTTTTTTTTCTTTTTGAAATGTTGTTCGACTCGCAAACGTCACCTCCAACAAACCCTCAAATGCCCAAAGCTAAAAGCACTCCGCTTCCTGCGAATACATGCTTATGATGGCGAAGTGGCACTATATGGTGCACCACGGCAGGACCGAAGAAGAACAGGGCCGTCCCCGCGCCCCCAGCGGCTCCACCACAGCCACGTAAAGGCTTTCGGACACCCCCAAACACACCGCGCAAGTGCGTCCCAAAGGGCTGTAATTGTTGGCCTTCGGTGGAGAACGCACCACGCTACTCGGTTGCGCGCGCGCGCATGGCCTTTCTACTAAGCAACACACCGTTCGATAAAGTCTCACAGAGCCAGTTTCCTCTCAGCTACGGTACATTTCGTGGTTACCAACTCCGCAAAGGGTTACGTACGCCAACTACTCAGTATTTCGGGGTGATTTTCGATCGAGAATTCATCATCATCATCAGCCTGGTTATGCCCACTGCAGGGCAAAGGCCTCTCCCATACCTCTCCGACTAGCCCGGTCATGTGCTAATTGTGGCCATGTTGTCCCTGCAAACTTCTTAATCTCATCCGCCCACCTAACTTTCTGCCGCCCTCTGCTACGCTTTCCTTCCCTTGGAATCCAGTCCGTAACCCTTAATGACCATCGATTATCCTCCCTCCTCATTACATGTCCTGCCCATGCCCATTTCTTTTTCTTGATTTCAACTAAGATATCATTACCTCGCGTTTGTTCCCTCACCCAATCTGCTCTTTTCTTATCCCTTAACGTTACACCTGTCATTCTTCTTTCCATAGCTCGTTGCGTCGTCCTCAATTTAAGTAGAACCCTTTTCGTAAGGCTCCAGGTTTCTGCCCCGAACGTAAGTACTGGTAAGACACAGCTGTTATAAGCTTTTCTCTTATAGATATATAGAGCAGAACAGTCGCCTGTTCTGCTCTATATATCGCCCGAAGGCTCGTTGCACTAATTTTCAACAAGCTGCTTGTGAGCTTTACTTAGCGAGGAAAAAAAAAAGAAGAAACCTAGTGCTCGACATTTCAGAGTATCGACAATAACTGTCATGATGGCAATTTCTGTTTCCGCTGCAGCACATGGGTATATAGCTCTCATACATTGAGAGGGGACATTTTAATAGAGCATTAGACGCACTTAAACTGACAATTATAATTGTACGTTTGCTTTATTTTTTCTCCAAAGGTCGATAGTGCGCTTCATCAGCGGATACTTCGTCTCTAGTATTTTTGTCATCCACCAAAAGACATTGCACAAAGAGAGCCTCGGCATGGCGTAACCATTTGGATTGATTAACGAGCCGATGTTGTAATAAAAAGGGCTGTTTCACTGAACCGTCCTGGCGGTGGTGGGCCGCACCTTCTAACAATAAGAAAAGAAAATGATCTGCTGAATGCCACTCTGAATGAAACTGGCACAACATATCCGGCTCTAAGAATCACATTCACGAATATCCCGTCAGATTAAGCTGGCTAGATGACTAAGCTGGCCAAAGCGGTTGCGGCGACCGAAATGCTCATCTTGAACTACGAAAGAAAATACGGCAGAACCGTATTTATACTGGCAGAACTGAATTTATACAGCGCCACAGCGTGCTGCCGCTGCCGAAACGAGTTGTGCATGACGTGCGTACTGCAGCGGTACGCAGCTAAGCCATTACCGCCCTGGGAGTGGCAGGTGATAGACTATGACGTGTCCTTTGTAGAGGTCACAAAGCACGCACCTGATCTCGAAATCGCTATGCAATTCCGCGAACTCCAATAGACGTACGTGTGCTCAGAATTCTGCACAAATGCGCCAAAATCGCATGCTGGTGTATCTTATGCTGCTGTTGGCCCCTCTTTTTCTAAATCTAACGTATTGAACCCGTTAAAAAGTATCTTCACTGCAGAAGCCTATGCAGTACTGTCTGCAGTAAAACATATAAATAAATTAAAACTCGACAGAGCAATAGTATTTACAGACTCGTTAAGTCTTGTAAAAGCACTCATTTCATTACAAAAGCATACGAATCCTGTCTTCAATGAACTCTACTCATTCTTACGTAACATCTACTTATCACATAGACATGTTGTAATATGCTGAGTTCCCGGCCATAGAGGAATCGAGGGAAATGTGCCTGCCGACGAGATGGCCAAATCAATAGCATCGCAGGGCATTCGTTCTGCTGCAGTCCCTGCCACAAACAAGAAGCCTTTCCTAAGAAACAAACTGCGAAGCCACTGGTAACGCTTGTGGGACGCAGAAACGAGTAATAAGCTTCACCTAATTAAGCCCAAGTTAGGTCTCTGGCACCCAACTACGAAAACACGAAGAACAGACGTCCTATTCAATAGACTAAGAATCGGACACACATTCGGCGCTCATAATTTTCTCCTTACTGGTAACGAGCCTCCAACCTGTGGTAGATGTGGCGAAAGCCTGACCGTCCTCCATGTCTTCCTGGAGTGCCGGGAAGCCGAAAAAAACAGAAAGAAACATTTCCCTTTTGCACACCGCCATTGTATTCCCCTGCATCCGGCCGTGTTTCTTGGTGAAGAACCGCTTTTTAAGACCAAAGTCGTCCTCGCCTTCTTGAAAAATGTTGTGCTACATGTTACAAGCCCGTTCATTTCGTAGCGCATCCTCTTTCCAGAGGATATCGCTAGGATAGTTTTCTTTGTATAGCACACACCTCTGGGCCCTTGGGTTTCAAGGGCTCTAGTGAGGCAGTAGTGCTAGACAATTTTAGCATCGCACGTATTTTATATATTGCATCATTCTTTCTCAATGCATTATGATGTTCATAGTACACGTAAATAGTCATTCCCATAATTTTATGACACGTACATTTTATGGAATTTACATCAACTTTTTTAGGCCCCTTTACAGCCACGTCACATTAAGATCACAGAACCCATCAGTCCACTGCGAACTCATTAACACTAGCATGGCGCTCTTTGGCCACACCTGGCCCTTGCGTCATTAAACATCAAATATTCATTCTACTCCTCTTTCGTGCTTCTATGATGATGATGATGATGATTATGATGATGATGATGATGATGATTTGTTGGCATTCCCTTTGAAACGGGCTGCTGACAAATAGTAACCTAGCCTGCTTGAATTAATCAGGTACACCATACATGCTTTGCATTCTACCATTTTTGTGCACATCTCCATAATGTTTCTTTTTTTCCTCAAAACTTCTCTATCTACCTTGGTATCGCTACTTATGCCTGTAACTGATCTGGTCATATCAATTTCTTCCCTGCTTCATTTTTTTCACCAATACTCTAAACGTATCTTGCCTATCTCGACAGCTGACCGGTTGGTGCTTTCGTTCACTTTAAATACAAGCGCTTCTGAAAGGTGTCCGTTACCTCCGGGTCTCACGGGATGAATTCCTTCGCATTGCATAAGGACGTGCTCAGTGGTCTCGGGAGTTTTGCTGCAGCATACACGTGCCTCAACTTGTTCCGAATATTTCCTCCGGTGTGTGTGTGTTTTTATCCTTAGGCAACCAGCTCGAGCCTCAAATAGCAAGGCACTGTCCTTGGTGTCGTGCTACAGATTTTCCCTTCATATTTTTCTTTCTTCCCATTCTTGTAATTCTTCACGGTGTTCTTTGTTTTCATTATTTGCATCCAGTTCGCTGTCTTCTCTCGCTTTCCTTCTGATGATTCCTGGTTGTCAATTTACACTTGCTTTTACCCTGTACTTGGTTGCCAACTTTCTTGACCTCTTCCTTTATTCTGTGTCTACGCATTTCAAGTACAGATACTTGTACACTTTAGCCACCCATTTATTTTGATCCATGTTGCTGTGTTTCTCTTCAAAACTAATTTTGATCTGCGCTTCCCTGACTTCAAAAGAAGCCCAAGCCATGTCATCCTGCACTTCCTCATTTTTGGTACTACCGTGGCCCCCTAAACGAACCGGCCTACCGTTTTTTGGTTAATTTCCAACCCCCGAGAAGATATACAATTTTAAGCGCAGAATGATATTTACGAACGTTAGCACTGGTGCCATTGCTCCTGCCCATTCCCATTGTTTCTTCTGCCTTTCAACCTCTGACACCGCGCACACTGCTATTTGTATTTCCTTTTAGACATTGCGCAGATCGGTAACCCCCGTTGGCTATTGGCTTCACGATGCATGTCCTCCGTCCTTGCAGTATGTCAATCACTCCGCCCTTTAGCGCCACTAGGAGCCTCTCCTCCATTGTGTCCCACATGTGTTCCTTGGCTTTCATTACACTTCCCTATTCGGCTCTCCCGGGAGCATACTAACCTGGATTCGCTCGTCTGCACTGACCCTCTCTAGTATCACTGGTTCGACTTCGCACATGTTTGAATCCCCAACAAGGACAACTCGACGCCTTTCCTCCCCCTCGCCACCGAAAGCTGCACCTCAGGCCGCGATGTCCTCCCCTCCTGTCTTAATGTCAACCTTCACTTTGTTCTCTTCCTCCGCGGCCGGCACATCAGCGGTAGCCCCTTCGTAACCATCCTTGACGTGTACGGCACTGCTTTCCAACGTGGTGGTTTCGGCTTCCTTACTGTTCTCGCTTCGGAGCCAGGCCCATTCGCGGTACTCCCATCAAAGCATTCGCCATTTCTTTGCGGAATGGCGGCCTTCGGCTTCATTTCTACGTTGACTTGCTTATCTTCTGCCGCATTCCTTTGTGTCTGCTCGCTCCCGAGTTTCTTTTCCAGCTTGCCAACCCGCTTAGCTAGCTTATCGTCCCGCTCTAGACGGTCCAGTCGCGACCCTCGCACACACACACATCCTACAGATAAAAACTTCCCTGTTTGCATCGCGTACTGACTCAAATCTCTTTTTTGCCAACGTATAAGAACGCTTCCTCCTTATTTATTTATCAGTTACCTACTTATATCTGGCCCAAGAATCCAAATAGCATGAAAAGCTATATATATATATATATATATATATATATATATATATATATATATACATATATATATATATATATATATATATATATATATATATATATATATATATATATATATATATAGAGAGAGAGAGAGAGAGAGAGAGAGAGAGAGAGAGATATGAGAGAGAGAGATTGCTCGTTCAACCTAACGCTTCTAGCAACCACGTGAGTGAAAAACCACACAATAAGAACATCGCTTTCGCTTGGTGCTCTAGCTGCGCTGAAAAGGCACTCCCAATCGTCACGTCTGTTCCGTTCGGCGTCACTCGCGAGAGTAACGCCATCACGAAACCTGCGCGCGGCCTTCGAAATGTATGGCGCGCCAATGCGTGCGAATGCTGAGAAATGCGTCACGCGGCAGCCGCGCTCCTCTCTCGCGGTTCTTTCTGTGCGCGCTGCGCCATCTAGTGGCATTGCCGGGAAGTCCGCGCGTTGCCTCCGAGACTACCTGGTGCGCTGTAGCGTGCGAACGCCCAGAATTGTTCCCTCGCTTGCCTTACACCAGTGACCCAAGTTGGCGAGAGGTTCGTAGAACAGCGGCACATACCCAGTGCATTCGTGACGCAGCTCGCTAAAGCATTGGTGTGAAAAACGTTCACTGAAGTGCAACACATACCCAGTGCATTCGTGGCACATTTTGCTAAAACGTCGGGTTTCTGTCTTTGAAGAAACCGTGTGACGTGGGCATGATTCCGCTAAGCATCAAAGAAATTTAAAGAATATTTTTCGCATTGTAGAGCGGCACATTCAGAATGCCACATACCCAGTTAACCAAGCTAGTGTCAAAGACGTTCATTGAATAGCGGCCCCAGACCGAGTGGCAAATATCCAGCGTTCAAAGTCTGCGTCGAAGAGTCACTTCAAGCATTGGTAGCTACCGAGTCCCGCATCTACAGTGACCTATGCCGGCGTGAAAGAAGTTTTTTGAAGAGCGGCACATATTGCCACATATTCAGTGGTCCCCGCTGGTCCCACTGTTGGTTTCGAACCCTGTTGCTTCAGCACAGCAGCCCGACGCGCTACCCGTTCGACCATGAACTAACCAGTGACTGAGGTAGGAGGGAAAGAAGTTAGATACGTAGATATATACGTAAACAGTTAGCCCCCGGAATGTGCGTGAAGTACGATAAGAATGCTAGTGCATTAAAACTCTGGCAGAACCATCCTTGGGTTGATGTGACTGTTAGCGACAGCTTGCTTTCTTGTGCCACTCGAAACTGGACAAGCTTCCCTTCATCTCTACGCATTCTCAGCAGTTTCTACTATACCGCTTAGCCAGTAGTAAGCGCGGACGCCTTTATAGATGTTAACCTGCGGCGCACTGTCTTCTCGGTGTCTATTTCTCATTCGCTCACCACCGTGCTCACGTGCCATACTAGAGTGGAGTACTAAATTTGTGATACAGAGCACAATCAGGCCTGTCGAGCGCTCAAGATCGTCAACTCATCACTAGTTCTAATGCTCCGACACCATCTGCGAATCGTAAATTAAACCGCATTTGCCGCTTCGCGTCGTCTCTGCACACTTAGCAGCGTCAAAACAAACAGCCGATATCAGTAACAACAAAACATACCTAATAATTTTGCCCTCGGCGTGAAATGAAACTAAGCGATGACGGATTTTATCATTTGCTTGTGGCTGTGAAGTTTAGGCTGGCTATTATGGTTATCTGTAGTAACCGCCTCCATTCATCGTGGTATCGACACGAAAGCAAGATCACTTGGCCGGATGGCGACCAGATTCCTACTCCAGACCATGACTATACTAACCCGCTCAATGCAATATTTTCATCAATATATACACCAACGAAGGTCATTACAAGGCACCCGAGGTAGGTGATCTTGACTACCGCTTTTTGCAAACCATCGAGATCACTGTCCACGGCATCACATCCATTATAAATCATCAAAAAGTGTCCACATCAGCAGGCGTTGACGAGATTAACTCAAAAGATACTAAAAAACACGATATCAGTCCCATGCAAAATATCAAATCATATATTCGGACAATCGCTATCGACAGGAAAGCTTGCCCATCACTGGAAAATAGCGAGGGTCGTTCCCATCTTTAAGTGCGGCAATAAATATACGCCCCCTGAATTAAAGACCCATTTCACTAACTTCCACCTGCTATAAGATGCGAGAGAATATCATCGTCTCTCATATTTACAATCATGTATAGCCTAATCACTTCTTTCTAAATTAGCATGTGTTTGGTAATTATTTATCGTGCGACATTGAACTATTTGAGTTCACGACTGAATTACATTTTAACCTGGATAAAAACTTGCAAAGTGAGTGCGTTTTTCTAGATTTTTCAATAGCATTTGAAGATGCTGCTTAATTGCCGACTAATTTTTAAACTATCTTCTTTTTGTTTAGATTCAGGAAAGCTATCTCGGATCTGGGACTTTCGTACCAATTAGCAGCACTTCACCGTAGTTAATAATTTTTCCACCCTCTCTCTTACGTTCCCTCTGGTGTGCCGCAGGACAGTGTCCTTGGCCCATTACTCCTTCCGATATATATTAACGTCTTTTCGAACAGCAAATCTTCTCATGTGCTGATTTTTGCTAACGATTGTATAACTTACCGGGTCATTACTAGTACTGAAGACAATGTAAAAATTCAAAGTGACCTTGACCTTAATTGCAATTGGTGTAGCACGTGGTCAATGTGGATGTGTCCCAATAAATGCAATGTAATGCCTTTCACTCACAAACATTTCAATTCAAACTTTTCATACTATATGACTAACAACTGTGTGTCTGAAGTCACATCTTTCAAATATCTGGGCGTAACCCTGACATCAAACCTTTCCTCGACGACACAAAGCAACAACGTCTGCGGCAACGCGTCCCAGCCCATGGTCTATTTATGCCTAAACCTGCGTAAGACGCCGAATTCTGTACGCATATTAGCCTACCTAACAGTTGTTCGCCCTAAACTTGGATTTGCATCTTCAGTATCGTCCCCTCATTACATTATTTGACCGCTATGCTAGAATAAGTTCAGCATAAAGTCGCTGGATTGAGCTCAGCAAGTTAGAACCACAACGTAAGCATAACGCCCATTAAAAACAGTTTATAAATTCCTTCTTTGAACCCTCATCGTGATGTAGCCTTCTTATGGCTGTTTCACTATACGTTCACGGATCAAGGCCATCACCAGTAAATATGCAGGCCTCCCTATTCCTTTCCGGGAGATTGCATAATCATCTGTCCTTCACGCACATGTATGGTAAAACGGACTCTTTTAACTCATGTGCCCTTGCACGTGTCGAGCGCTTGTGGAATGACCTGCCCGATATCCTGATAGCTGAAGCTAACAAAGCAAAATGCCGTGGCGACATGAAGGCGCATTTCTTACTTTAACTAACTTCTGTTTTGCTTTCCATCTTGCTCTGAGGATTTTCGACTTCGCGTAAACTCGTTTCTCCATGTATCATTATTAAGAAAGCGCTCTTATGATTTACATGCTCCTTATACCATGCAAGCTCCCATTACCCAATGTTCGTTCTTCGGGCCTGCAAAGTATTTTGAATAAGTAAATAAATAGGTGAAATTGGAAATCACGGGGTATCGGTCTCCCACCAGAAATTTATTTAATATACAGTTTTTTTTTTTAGATGCCAGCTGTTTCTTGACCGCATCCACGACCCTAATTATAGCAAGCGAAGAAGAAACAAAGTACTACACTCTCGAGAGCTCTTTTTTTTAGTTTGAAATGTTGTTCGACTCGCAAACGTCACCTCCAACAAACCCTCAAATGCGCAAAGCTAAAAGCACTCCGCTTCCTGCGAATACATGCTTATGATGGCGAAGTGGCTCTATATTGTGCACCACGGCAGGACCGAAGAAGAACAGGGCCGTCCCCGCGCCCCCAGCGGCTCCACCACAGCCACGTAAAGGCCATCGGACGCCCGCAAACACACCGCGCGAGTGCGTCCCAAAGGGCTGTAATTGTTGGCCTTCGGTGGAGAACGCACCACGCTACTCGGTTGCGCGCGCGCGCATGGCCTTTCTACTAAGCAACACACCGTTCGATAAAGTCTCACAGAGCCAGTTTCCTCTCAGCTACGGTACATTTCGTGGTTACCAACTCCGCAAAGGGTTACGTACGCCAAGTACTCAGTATTTCGGGGTGATTTTCGATCGAGAATTCATCATCATCATCAGCCTGGTTATGCCCACTGCAGGGCAAAGGCCTCTCCCATACCTCTCCGACTACCCCGGTCATGTGCTAATTGTGGCCATGTTGTCCCTGCAAACTTCTTAATCTCATCCGCCCACCTAACTTTCTGCCGCCCTCTGCTACGCTTTCCTTCCCTTGGAATCCATTCCGTAACCCTTAATGACCATCAATTATCCTCCCTCCTCATTACATGTCCTGCCCATGCCCATTTCTTTTTCTTGATTTCAACTAAGATGTCATTAACTCACGTTTTTCCCTCACCCGATCTTTTCTTCTCCCTTAACGTTACACCCATCATTCTTCTTTCCATAGCTCGTTGCATCGTCCTCAATTTAAGCACAACCATTTTCGTAAGCCTCCAGGTTTATGCCCTGTAGGTGAGTACTGGTAAGACACAACTGTTATATACTGTTCTCTTGAGGGATAGTGGCAACCTGCTGTTCATGATTTGAGAATGGCTGCCAAACGCACCCCAGCCCATTCTTATTCTTCTGATTATTTCCGTCTCATGATCCGGATCCGCCGTCACTACCTGCCCTAAGTAGATGTACTCCCTTACCACTTCCAGTGCCTCGCTGCCTATTGTAAGTTGCTGTTTTCTTCCGAGACTGTTAACCATTACTTTAGTTTTCTGCAGACTAATTTTTAGACCCACTCTCCTGCTTTGCCTCTCCAGGTCACTGAGCATGCATTGCAATTGTTCCCCTGAGTTACTACGCAAGGCAATGTCATCAGTGAATCGCAAGTCACTGAGGTATTCTCCATTAACTTTTATCCCCAATTCCTCCCAATCCAGATCTTTGAACAGCTCCTGTAAACATGCTGTGAATAGCATTGGAGAGACCGTATCTCCCTGCCTGACGCCTTTCTTTATTGGAATTTTGTTTCATTTTTTATGGAGGACTACGGTGGCTATGGAGCGGCTATATATTTTCAGTATTCTTACATACGGCTCGTCTACACCCTGATTCCATAATGCCTCTATGACTGCTAAAGTTTCGACTGAATCAAACGCTTTCTCGTAATCAATGAAAGCTATATATAAGGGTTGGTTATATTCCGCACATTTCTCTATCACCTGATTGATAGTGTGAATATGGTCTACTGTTGAGTAGCCTTTACGGAATCCTGCCTGGTCCTTTGCTTGACAGAAGTCTCGAGTGTTCCTGATTCTGTTTGTGGTTACCTTAGTAAATAGTTTGTAGGCAACTGACAATAAGCTGATCGGTCTATTATTTTTCAAGTCTTTGGCGTCCCCTTTCTTATGGATTAGGATTATTTTAGTGTTCTTCCAAGATTCCGGTACGCTCGAGGTCATGAGGCATTCCGTACACAGGGTGGCCAGTTTCTCTAGAACAATCTGCCCACCATCCTTCAACAAATCTGCTGTTACCTGATCCTCCCCAGCTGCCTTACCCCTTTGCATAGCTCCCAAGGCTTTCGTACCTGGGGGATTTCGAATTCCTCTAGACTAGTCTCTATTCCATTATCGTCGTAGGTGCCACTGGTACTGTATGAATCTCTATCGAACTCCTCAGCCACTTGAACTATCTCATCCATATTAGTAATGATATTGCCGGCTTTATTTCTTAACGCATACATCCGATTCTTGCCAATTGCTAGTTTCTTCTTCACTGTTTTTAGGCTTCCTCCGTTCCTGAGAGCCTGTTCAATTCTATCCATATTATAGTTCCTGATGTCCGCTGTCTTACGCTTGTTGAAGTGGCAAAACTTGGAGAGTTCTGCCAGTTCTATTCTAGCTGTAAGGTTAGAGGCTTTCATACATTGCCATTTGGCTGCTATCAGGAACTTTAATAACGGCTACATTAACAACCTCGCGCACTCTGTACTAGTCGCTCACCCACCAGAAAACGACATCGCTCTCGTATGGACTCCAGCACATCAAGGACTCCATGGCAACGAAACGGCTCATGCCACTGCTCGAGGACTCACGGACCGAGTGGCCGCAAATATGCGCCTAAATCTATAGCCCAATGACTCCCAACAACACACCAATGAAGGCATGCTCGTCACATTCCATGAAATTCGCACACATTACAGACATCAACGCCTACTGTATCCACCTCTCTCTGTGCCTAGAAAGCGCCAGAGAGAAATACTGTGGCGCTAACTACAAACTCACACTTTCCTTACCCCACGGACGGACGGACGGAAAAAACTTTAATGGAAAAAGGACCTGCGAGGTTGCCAGCCCGGGCTCAGGCCACCCGGGCATTGTGTGCGGTGAGGCATAGCCTTTCCACCACTGCCCGGGCCCGCTGGATAGCCCATAATTGGTCGTGTAGTTCTGAGCTAGTCAGAGCGCTTAGCCATCGCTCCTCGAGAAGGTCCGGTTCTATCTTGTCCTCTACGTATACTGAACCGATCTGTGTGCACTTCCACAAGATGTGTGCCATGTCTGCGTGTTCGTGTTTGCAGAGCTTGCAGCTTGCGTCTGGATATTGTGTTGAATTTATTCTGTTTAAGTGTACTGGGTTTCGGAACGTTCTGGTTTGCAATCTTCTCCAATCTGTTTCTTTAGACCTGTCGAGTTGTTTGTGGGGTTGTGGGTATGCTTCTCTTTGTTTCGTGTAGTGTGTCAGTATGTCCTGGTACGTGACCAGTCTGTCCCTGTCGTCTTTTACCCCACGCACTTCGCACTTATTCTTTCCCGCCACATACCCGACACCCAAATGTTGCTTTTGCCCTGTCCCGATAGCAGATCTCTACCATATCATGTGGCTGCGCCCGATCAAAACTCCCGCCCCCCCGCACCCTCAAACCATTAATTAGTAGCGAGGAGTTGTGGGAGACTGCCCTGCGCAGCTCCTATCCCACCCTACGGACCGAGTCCTGAGGTGGGCTGAGGAGGCAGCGGAGGCCTACCGCGACGGGTAGACGGACTTCTAGCCACATAATGTGGTGACGGACGCCTGCTGGGACTGGAGTACTTTGACTTCCCTCTCTCTCCCCGGACCCTGCCCACTCCTAAAAGGAGCATAAAGTTCATTCATTCATATTTGTTCTACAGTGGGCCCTTTTTTTGTATTAACCAGCAATTTTCTTCAGTCAATGCATTATTCGCCAACATTGTCTAAAACGGTATCCCGTGCAAGGCACATTGCCGTCTGTCTCAGAAAAAGTCAGATTCCGGAAGAAGTGAGTGCCCTTTTTGGTCCTGTTACGCCTTCGTGGGGACATGTGAAGCGCGTTGGCAAAATTCTACGTTCGGAGCTATGGCGACAAGTGCGTATTTACCAGGACTGGCTGTCAATGACTTGCTACTCCCATAATCACCAGTGGCTGGCTGTAACCAAGCTGCGCTACCTCATGTGTCTCACGGGACAACAGACTGCGACGTGAAGGGGCTATTACCTAAAACAAGCTCTCCAAAATCTGCAGAAGAAAAAGATGGAAATAACTAGGGGAAGCTTCACAGTACTTGGAGGAATTGACTTGCCCCATAACATAAGCGGACTCCTGAAAAGGGGACCCAAGTATGGACTACCACCATCGGTACCTATTCAAGACATGCCGCACTGAATCGCCGTATAGGAAGGAAGGAAATCAACTTTTTTCGAGGTCCTGCAGGCCACGAGAGCTTTGGACTAGCCGTATAGCAAAGAAAACACCGACAGAACAGCGAGAGAGATGCTTGCTTCAAGGGGTGGACTGTCTGAAGGAAGCTGTTGTGTCTAGAAATGAGCAATGTACAATGTCTTTGCAGAAGGTTGTCGCGCACTTTAAAGAGAAATAATTATCACTTCTACAGGCCGGCAAAGAAGGAGGCTTTGTAGTTCTACGAAAGGGCATGTTTCACGAAAAAGCACTTCAGGCAGTTCAGAACAACTTCACTGTTAAAAAAGGCCGCCCCACTACTGCAAAACAAACAGTTGTCAACTTCACCAAGGGTGTTAGAATCGACAGGCTAAGTAACGAGATTATCAATTGTAAAGGCAATACGTTGGAAGTGTTTTTAGTGCCAAGACGCACAAACCTGATGTTCCTTTCTGCACTATAGTCAGTGAAAAGGGGGACTTGGCAATTGCTTGTTAGACAGTTTCTTTAAAAATCAATAAAATCATTGACCATCACTGACCATTTCGTTACAAAAAATTCGAAGGAAGTTATCAATTTTCTGAAGTCTAAACCGGACATTAGCTACGCGTTTTATGTAGATGTAGAATTATGTTATTCAATACCTCCCCAAGAGCCCTTCACAGCACTGAAACAATGCATTGACAAGGGTGGCGTCATTCCTTTCCAGAATTCGGAGGACATGTCTGTTGACAATTTTTTTACCCTTATAGATTTTTGTCTCCAAAGTACTTTTAATGCTTTTAATAAGAAGCACTATTTGCGCACCAAAGGCATTTCAATTTAATAATGCGTTGCACCCTTTTTACGTGGTATTTTTTTAGCAAGCATTGACCCCATTTTATCCTCTCTTTTTAATCCTGACGAGGTCACGAAAATGTACTGATACGCTGACGATTTTTTATTGTATAGGAAAGGCAGAGCGCTTTACACTACTGCGTTACTGTTAATAATACTTTAGATGCTTTTAAAAAGCATGGAAAGGGACTGACGTTCACTTGTGCGTCACCGAAGCGGAATGCCCTTCAGTTTTTAGACATACGTGTAAAGATTGGCGAGGTAAAGTCGCCCAAATCTTTAACTGGTGTGCGGGAGCGGCGACTTTTCCGGGCGTCAGCGCCGTATGACGCGGCGAGGCTGGAAACAGCCTAGTAGACGATGGGCCCAGCTGAGCGCGCTTTGTCCGCATGCGCTTAGCCTCAGACTGTTTCCAGCATCGCCCCGTCAAACGGCGCTGACGCACGGAAAAGTCGCCGCTCCCGCACACCAGTTAAAGATTTGGGCGACTGTACGTGTGTGTTGGGCCTATGTTCCATGTGTACAAAAGCAGCTCTTGTCTTATGATTACGCCCATTCAAAGACAGTAAAATGAAGTATTGGGAACCTATGCCTGCTATCAGCACTGGAGAAATCGTGCGAACATGAAATGCAAACAAGCTTTAATAGTCAATTGGTAAGATTTTTAGCTTCTAGCTACCCTCAGCTGGTCGTGACGGCTGTTTCCGAGACCCTTCTGAAATAAGTGAATCGCATGACGAGCCTGAAGACGAGTGAAGAGGATAGAAGCTTTCGACCAGAAGTGGTGCCCTCCTTACACAATATTTCACACAACCTGAAGAAGGCTGTGAGCAGGTTTGGTGGACCACTCGCTTTTTCTGCTCCGGAAAAGCTATCAAAGCTATGCCCTTGTATCTCCAGCAAGGAATCCGCAAAAGGTGTATGTGGAATAAAGCATATGCCAGGCCATATATGCGGTGCCAAGCAGGAGTGGTATACGATATACCGCTGTGCTACGGAAAAGCCTATGTAGGCTAAACAGGCAGATGCCTGAACGATGCTGAGGGAACACCAACGAAATTTAGAGAACAGCGAAAATGTGCGCTTAGTACAGCACTGCAGTTCCTGCAACAAGTGTTCGCCGCATTTTGACTGCGAATATATTTGGTAGAGGCAAAGACCAGACCGCATGAGGGCTACTGGAAGCCTTCCATATACAAAATGAAGTGATTGCATTAGTGATACGTCAATTGTGTTATATAGTTCGGAATGTCACCTTTTGTCAGCAAGAAGATGTACTTTGTGGGGTGTTGCGGTAGACGCATTCTCTGTCACCGAACGCGCATGCGCGAAGCAGCCTTTATATTCAACTTCTTTTCATGGAATAAAATCAGTTGTGAGTGAATCGACTGTCCATGCCTGTCAGTGTTCCTTTCTTTTGTGCGTGTTTTTTGGCGCTGTTTTTATGCCTGCAATTACAAAACCATGCCAATCATGCACTTCATCGCGAAAACAATGACAGCTACCAACTGGAAAAGCCAGTACTGCCTCAAGAGGCCGACCAACTCTATCTCAAACTCGTTCGTCACTGCCATTCCTAATTCGCAGCACTCCTCTATTCTGGTCTCCTGAGGTTACTCTCGCGCAGCAAAAATTTCGGGCCAAACCATTCATATGTTGGCGGATTAGCCAGCGAAGCTGTCGATCGCAGACCGAGCAACTATGGCCCAACTCCGCGTCCAGAAACATTCTCTTGAATTTGGAATTCACCGCGGGGAAACTCAAAAGAGGCAACTCACGCTTCCGTCGCTAGAGAGCAGACTCGAACGCCCTAGCTTGACGCTTACGATCGGCTTCCAGTGCGCGATCTTGATCGGTAGCTTGCGCTCAACGCCGACGACTAGACACTCGCATCTGCTCTCGCTGACGTTCCTCGGAGGCAAAGTCACTGGCCAAACTCTCCGCTATTGCACAGGCACGTTGTCGTTGGTTATAGCCGCATCTCTGCTGTCGACGCCCTTCCTCGTGCTCGGCTTGTACTTCGGCCGTGGGCACAATGCGTGGTTTTCCCACTTTTCCGCCTTTGTTGGAGTTGCAACTGAGGAAATGGTCAACCTATGCAAAGCAGAATCCGGTTCCTACACACCGCGGCGGCTACAGCGGCTCACATCCCCGTGTTTTCCCGCCACAACTGCAGCGCCGTTGGATTGAGGGCAGACGACAACAGATGCAACCGGCAGCAACGGCGGCCAGGGCTGGTGCGCTCTCCCACTGCGCAGCTGCGGCGCGCGGTGAAATCACGTGTCATTTCTTTCTTCTGCGCCTTCCTATCGTTCTTTATTCTTTTTGTTCGCTTTAGGGGCGTTAGCCAGCCCAGGCACCAGTCCGGCGAGGTCACGCAGCGCCGCCATCTTTATTGTTCACATCACGGACGTTAGCCAGCCCGGATGCCCTCCCTACGAGACCCCGCAGTGCCACCATGTTTTTTGTTCACTTTGCGGACGTTAGCCAGCCCAGATTTTTCAGGTTAGCCAGTCAGACATTTCAGGATGCAGAATTAAAATAATGTTTCAGCCGTTAATGCCCATGTCACAAACATTCAGTGGTAACAAATTGCTGCTCCTCTACATGGGCACATACAATGCACATAATTTTCGCCTATCGCGGGTAACGCTTGTACATCAGTTCTTTTTTTTTAGTTTTCTGTTTCTCGGTTTTGCACCGCCTATATCCACCCGCATTCTTGATGCGTCATTGTGATTCCCGACGACGTCACACAAAACGGTGCTCCAAACCGCCATCACTCCATCACCTTTGAGAGAGAAAGTGAAGGAAAGCGAGAGAAGTCAATGAGAGACTCCTCCTGTTTGATACCCTGTGCAGAAATAAGGGAGTAATTGGAGGAAAAGAAAGGGAGTAAACACTAGGGGTTTCGCTTGTGTAAACTACTGACGTTCACAGAGGTCTGTGTAACTACAGCAACTGGAGTAACGCACGCTTCACTTTCTGTGCTTGTGAGACGTGGGACCACGGCCCATGTACATTTGTCACCATGAATGATCTTCAATCCTGGTGATTTAACGTGATGTGGTACGTCGCCATAGTAGTGACACATACAGTGGAGATTAGTAGCGTTCCATTGCTATAGCTGCCGAGTTAACGCTCACTATCCTCCAAACCGCCATCACCTTTGAGAGAGAAAGTGAAGGAAAGCGAGAGAAGTCAATGAGAGACTCGTCCTGTTTGATACCCTGTGCAGAGATAAGGGAGTAATTGGAGGAAAAGAAAGGAAAGGGAGAAAACACTAGGGGTTTCGCTTGTGTAAACTACTGACGTTCACAGAGGTCTGTGAACTACAGCAACTAGAGTAACGCACGCTTCACTTTCTGTGCTTGTGAGACGTGGGACCACGGCCCATGTACGTTTGTCACCATGAATGATCTTCAATCCTGGTGATTTAACGTGATGTGGTACGTCGCCATAGTAGTGACACATACAGTGGAGATTAGTAGCGTTCCATTGCTATAGCTGCCGAGTTAACGCTCACTATCCTCCACGTTCCCAAACCAGCCAGTGTGCACCTGGTGATGAACATAGCCCACCACTAATTACTTCCTATCTTATTACGTGCTCTTCGGCATAAACATAAGAACGTACTACAGGGATTCAAACTGGCTCATGCAGAGGTCCTTGTATGATAAGTTTATTCTTTTTACTGCAGCTGTCGTTTACGATTCGTAGACACCCCTTTATGTTACAGGTGACAGCTTGCTAAGCAATAATGTTTCTGTGTGGGTGCTCAGCCTTCATGCATATGTAAGCTCTGCAGTTGTGATGTCATTTTTTATTTCTCTCTAGCACGCTCGCGTCTGTCTTTTTCAGTTTTTGCCTTAGGCCCTACGTTTGTACGATAAATGTCGAACAACAGTTACGTTAATAGCGATGGGAAGCCCATACTATGAGCCGCAGACTCCGACAATTCAGCAATGACGCTTTATCATTTATGTTTCTGCTACTGCATTGGTTTTGACAGAAACACCGGTCTTCAATCTTGACGACCACACGTGCCGAGTACGAAAGCCCTGTGTCATCCAGCTGGTGTTTATTATTTCCGTTCCGTTCAACTGTTCTCTATAACGAGCTTCGTTCCATAGGCGTATATATCGGGGGGAAGGGGGGGGGGCACTTGCACCCTCCCTCTTTGCCGGAAGTAGAGGGAAATGTCGGCCACTTGGAACCTCATTTATTTAGAGCAGCACTGTCAGCTCCCCACTGCCAAATCGAACAGAACAAGAGCCGAGGCCAAGTTTCCTTTTATAGCACCGTGAATAGAATCGACTAACAGCGCCGTGAATATAGCCATCGTGAATCAATACTTCACAGCACCTTTCAGGTAGATCAAGGACAAAACTGCAGTATTTGAATCGCATACGTCGAGTGAACATCGAGAACCGGGAAAATGTGTGTGGGTGGGCTTTCACCCTTTCACACCCTCACAAGCAGTATGCAAAGCTAATTTCCAGAAAAACAAATAAATAAACAAATTCAAGGGGTAACATCGTTAAAGTGGGCAAAAACAATGTAAAAACGGTCGCCATTCCTGGAATTAGAAAGGAAAGGAGAGTATGTGTGGATGGTGCAGAGTAGAAATCGATTACATTCAAGTTGTTTTTCTTCCAACATTCAGTAATCTTGCACGAATACAGTAAATATACAAAACGAGCTCTTTGATTGCATTGTGTCAGCCATTAACATGTTCTTCAAGCTCACTAACAGCTGTTCGAAACTTTCATCGCTCATCTTCCCTCTCTTCTAAAAACATCAACAGCGACACTGTAAACTCACTTGGTGTGTGCATCGGATATAATGGCGGTACTGTAGCGGGTGAACATCTTGAGCGCGAGACCCTGGCATCTCAATCCTATGATGCTCGTGTCGGGGTCATGTATGAAGCGTAGTGTTTCATTGTTGCTGAAGCTCGGAGGAGACGCTCCTGCTAGGGAAAATCTGAAAAAAATCGTCCGCAGGTGATTCGCTGTCAACAATGAGAGAGAGAGAGAGAGAGAAGAAAGGCAGGGAGGTTAAGCAGAGGTGAGTTTCCGGTGTGCTACCCTGCCCTGAGGTGGGGAATGTAGAGGTTAGAAAGGGGGCATAGAGAAAGTGAAAAAAACGAAGAAAACATAAAAATAAAGAAAAAATAACAGGAAGAGGTAACAGAGAAGGCGTTCCCACCACAGTCGTTCATACAGGTCAGTCGACCTCAAGAAGTGCAGTAGCGCTTGCACGACAGTAGCACTTGCAGTAGATTTTGCAGTAGTGTTTGCAGTCGCGTCGATGTTTCAAAATTCTTTCTTCCGACAGACGCTGGCCGTCCAACTGGATGACCCCGACGGAAAGCAAGTGTCTCTGCGCACAGTACTCCGGGCACTGCCAAAGAACATGCTGAATTGTTTCCGCGTCACCGCAATCACCACATTCTGCGGTATCGGCCATCCCTAGGCGGAAGGCGCATGAATTGGTGCACGCGACGCCCAACCAAAGCCTACACAAAATGGTCGCGTCCTTTCGGGGAAGTCTTGGTGGAAGTCGGAGACTTAAGGTTGGATCCAAGGTGTATAAACGGGCGTGCATAAAATTCGGTTCCTTCCACTCTCATGTAGTGCATTCGCGTGTAAGTAGGCGGACCATCCTTGCAGCATCTGTCCTAGACAGCGGGATTGATAGGCGGTTGCCTCGAGCTGAACATGAGTTGAACGAGCAGCTTGATGACACCACATTGACTTGGTAGCCATTGAAAAATTATTTAACCCGCCATGGTTGCTCAGTGGCTATGGTGTTAGGCTGCTGAGCACAAGGTCGCGGGATCGAATCGCGGCCACGGCGGCCGCATTTCGATGGGGGCGAAATGCGAAAACACCCGTGTACTTAGATTTAGGTGCACGTTAAAGAACCCCAGGTGGTCGAAATTTCCGGAGTCTTCCACTACGGCATGCCTCATAATCAGAAAGTGGTTTTGGCACGTAAAACCCCATAATTTAAATTTTTTTAAAATTATTTAATGTCCTTTTTCGCCAGGTGGTGTATGATCTTTGTGATTTCTAATGCCATGTGTTCATGTGTACCACGCCGTGAGACTGACAATAAGCACTTTAGTGCCATCCTCTTATTGTTGTGTTCATATAGGAGGTTGTGGCCAAGTACTGCACCAGGGTGGCCAATCCTGCTCTGGTGAGGGAGTGGGTCACCGGTTCTGGTCACCGGGATCAGGCCACACTCTAGTCGCAGAAAAGCGATCATTTCTGTGTTGGTTCGTCATTAATAAAGTGCAGTGTGACACGAAACGCTGCGAGTTCTGCTGACGTTGACGTTGTCAAATGGGCTGTTTTTCAACCTGACAGTGGTGGTTTTTGCTGGAATAACGACAGCTGCGGTATGTATAGCCGTTAGGCTGGACGGAGCCGCGCTGGCAACAATTTCCGAGGTGGTAATTGTTGTGGAGTCGTATACTGGTTCAATTTGTCACCCAACATTTCTCTTTCCAGCCCCCTTTCCTCGTGGCCATATCTACCTAAACAGAAGTATTGCAAGGGACATCTCCAGAAATTCACGTTCTTCTATCAGATGACTAAATCTGTAATGTAAATAAATATACAACTGTTTATCACTCAGCCTTCAAACTACTGTTTATGACATAATCGCAAAAGTAGTGCATATGAGTTACATATCCTGCAAACAGACAAGAAAATGTACGTTTAACGGCCGAAAACCTGTTTATGTGAGAGACTTAATAAGCAGCGCTCAGCGAAGAATTGAGTTGCCAGTCTTACTGCCTTTCCCGGCGTGGTTGTTCAGTGGCTATGGTGTTGGGCTGCTGAGCACGAGGTTGTGGGATCGAATCCCGGCCATGCATGGCCGCCTTAATGCGGTAACACCCGTGTACTTAGATTTAGGCGCACGTTAAGGAATCCGAGGTGGTCGAAATTTCCGGAGTCCTCCACTACTGTGTGCCTCATAATCAGAAAGTGGTTTCGGCACGTAAAACGCAATAATTTCTTCTAGTCTTACTGCCTATAGAAGCCGTTCAAAAGTGCCTCCCAGAGAGGTGTGCAAAACTCGGCTCTGCGGGAAGAAACAAGTGCATCTAGGAGGCTTCCCCGTTGGAGGGCCGCGGTCGCCCTACTGCAGTTCTCGCCGAATTCAAGTGGTAAAAGCTGCGTGTTCTGTTCCAGCTTCTTCTCGCAATAAAGTAACAGGTTGCATGTAACTAGCTACTGAAAAAAGGAGCTGAATTATGGTGACCATAACTGAGCAAAAAAGTAACACTTAAATTGCAAAATAACACACAGAAAAGTAATCGATTTCAAGAAATTAATTACATGTAATCCAGTACGTGTCACTCTGGTATAGACGGTCTGCCTATAAACACCCCAGTGGGGCTTACAGATGCGCGTAGGCGAGATACACACGCGTCACAAAACAAAATATGTCTTAAGGAGGAAGAGGAAGCTCGAAATGTAAAAGTAAAAAAAAATCGCAGTTTCGCCTGAAAGCCGAAGCATCAATTGCGATAGCAAATTAGTAGACAGCTATGCGAAGTAAAGATAGTAGTTTTATCGGCCATACAAAGTTGCAAACATTCGCTTACTAACCGCAGCCGCCGGAGCAGAATGCCCACCCCCCCTCTCTCTCTCTCTCTCTAGACGCCCCCTCCCGTGTGCCTCGCGTGCAAAAGAAGACAGCGCGTATCCACCCCGCCTTCCTCCATCACGCATACGTGATTGAGCCGCTGTCGTCGGCTGAGCCTAGCAAGTTTTCACTCGCACTTACAGCGTACGCTGCGCGGCGACAATGTTGTCGTGTTTGGACTTTATACGAAACAGTACAGCGACGGCGACGGCAGAAATTCCCTATGAGTGCCCATACATTTGATAGTGCAATAAACATCAAATCAAGGACAAGACAAGGCCGCGGCACCCTGTGGCCCACCCCACTGGCGCACCACGGCTCTGTTACGAAGTGTTAGTCTTGGTTATCGTCTGGAAGAGCACGGCCTTCCATTACTGTCGGTGCGTCTGTCGCTTTCCTTTCAATGAATGACGCCCCTACTTTTCGAGTCAGGGAAAAGCCCCAACTCCTCCTCCTTCTGTCTCTCTCTTATTTATTTATTTATTCATTCGCGTGTGGGCGTACGTGTGTGTGACTGTATGTGCTATTAAGCGTTTACCACTGCATATCGTGAACATCACCCGCCACTTGGAGTACCATGTCACGTGAACAGCCAGACTAACATCTCCAGCACGTCATTAACGCTTTCATCTCTCTCTCTCTCTCTTCACTGCTTCGAACAGCGTGAATCGCTTAGATGAACACTACGCTCGGATTTAAACTTCTGCTTTCAAAGAAGTTCAGAATTGGAAGCCGGTATGCGTGCCCACGATTTATTCTAATTCTATAAAGTTCTTCCATAAGTTAATGCATCTATTGAACTTTCACATTTTGTTTCTTTGAAAAGAAACGCTGTGTTGCGACTAAAGGTTGCACGTTGGTCTTGATGGTACGTCGCACGTCGGAGTACTCGCAAGTGCAATCAACGCACACACACAAACACAAACAAATACGCCACGCACGTACTGTTACGTTTCGCCTACGAAGCGCGGTATAGCCGGCGCGGATGCAACAGACGCCGAAACTTCGTTCAAAGCGGCGGACATTTTGGCCCGTTCAGATCTGCCGCAACGCATCCTCGCCAAGCGCGTCCAGGCATGTTCAGTGCCACGTGTCTTCGTGTGTGCGTGTGTGTGTGTGTGTGTGCCCACGCTTGTCAAAGCGCGGCAGCCGTGGAGAGGAGCTCCCCAAGTGTGAAGCGAGGATGTCTGACCGGCGCCGGCTCGGCGGATGAGTCACTACACTCGTCTCAACATGTCTCTCAGCTCGTCCGTGCCCTGCCGTCACGTGGTCTCATCCCGTGACCTTCCTTCTTGCCCGCGACGCCGAGAGTATAAAAGCAGCTGCCCCCGGACGCCAAGAGAGAGGCTCCGAATTCTTCTGTCGTGCAACGTGCTCTCCCGTCTCTCCACTTCGGTCGACCTGACCGGCCGCTCTTTTGCGATGCTAGAATAAATAAGTTGTTCTGTTAGCAGTCGACTCATGCTTTGCTGGGACCTTCGGATGCTTCCAGTTGTGCCCCAGGCCGCCAGGCCAACCCTACCCTTGGGGCTTGCGACCCAGATGCAACAGTACGCACACACCAGTCACCACCGTGGCTTCGTGATAAAAAAAAATAAATTAAAAGACAAGAACGCGTGTCAAAACAAACAGAAGTGGTTAAAAAATAGATAGAGGCAAATTGTTTGGTTCTAAAGGACCCACCGTTTTAGTCATGAGAACAGCTCGACGTTGCACGTTTTGACGCACACGTGAGGTACAGAAAGCGACCAGGACCGAAGTGAGGCGCGTATAAGGCCAACGGTGCATATTAACCAAGAAAAAATAACCAAAAACAAGGATGCGATTCCATGAACAAGGAAGGCCGCTAAGCAACAGGTGCAAAGCCTTGGGGCCTGGAAACAACGGCCAACACATGGTAGCTGAATACAAGCGTTAGCGTCATTCAGTGACATGTTTTCCATGCCACTAAAACGGTACCGCGCATGCTGCCGCAGCGATTGTCTACTGTCTTTTTGCAGAAACTTGATGCCCGTGGTTCTTCACAGTCTTTCCTACAAAAGTTACTGTAGAGGTAGTTCTTACGATAGCGTCTACGGGAACTGCAGGCAAGGTAGTTCGGCCGTCATGTGAATGGTGGTTAGTAGATGTGGATTTCCCTAGACCTCGTTCTTCTGGCTTCAAATGCCTTCTGGAACATCGGAGATTGGCCACTTTCAAAAATATACTACTTCGCAAACGCAACAGTTCGCAATGATTATGCATTTGCGCGGACAATGCGTTCAGAAAATTATGACTGCCTTGTAGTTTTATGAAGATAACACCCTATATATACTACCGCAAGAACGCCTGGAGATAAAAGTATAAATATTCGATAAATCGAGGTACTAGCCATTATTGCCATGGCATTATTGCCATGCCATCGCAGCACCGCAATATCCTTTAGTAATTTTTGTAAGAAACTGTTTGTTTCTGCAGAAGCCCAACTAACGCCTTTATTGTCGACGCGAGGCCTCACTCCAATGTATCATTTCAGCAGGAGTAACACCGCTAAAAGGGAAAAAAAGTGATGAAGCTCCTGGTCACTTTAGACTTCCCGCAAGTTGTCCGCACAGTCACATCTATTGTAAGGAATATTCGCTTCGCCTTCTCAACCCTCGAGGACCAGCGAGCCCTCGTGAAAAGCGCTCGGTGGCCTTCGCCAACGGAAATCCGGAATAAGAATTCGACCACCCTTCTCCTAACTCCCCTTCCCTTTTCGTTAAACAGAACGTCTTCATCAACATCAGCAGCAGCAGGGACATAGTTACATCCATCTTACCACGAAGGCCTCTGCCAGGGCCTCTCCCAGGGATGGGTGATTGCATATTCGGGACAGAGTATGCGCTGCTCTTCAGTGAAACTGTTTGACGCTGACTTGGAGCACTAGCTCTGTTCTGGTGCTTAGGGCACCTATTTGATGCCAACTTGTTTTACTGGGTACGTGCCAGTAGGTGTGTGCCGCTCTACGATGGTGAAAAATAACTGTAAAATTTTATGATAAAAAAATGTGGCCACCATTGCCCAGCTTTGATCCCGTGCCTTCGAGATCGGCAGCGCTACGCCGAGGAGGAGGAATAGGAGGAGGAAATGAAGAGAGAACACAGGGTTGTTAACCAGAAATTCGTCTGGTTGGCTACCCTGCTCTGGGGGACGGGAAAGAGGGAATAGATAAGATAAGATGGACAGGACAGGGAGGACAGCCGAGGTGAGCTCGCGTACGCGCGCGGAGGGCCAAAGTGAGTCAAAGGCGTCCACATAGGCCAGTAGTCCTCAAGAAAGACAAAAATGCCTTCGTAGCTTTGTGGGCCACCACCACCAACACCAATAGCCGAGGTTGCAGAAAAAAACAGTTGCCATTCATGGAACGTAGGGTGTCCAACTAATGTGAGCCAAGGTGTTCACCGATAACGAAAGATTTAAAAAACACGGTGCAAGGCACAATCATAAGAGCTAAGGTGTTCGTCGTCAGTCGTCTGATAACAGAATAGCGTAAGTCTTTGTATCTTGCACCATGTTTCTTTTTAATATTTTTTTCTTTCTGTAAAAAGCTAGGATAACGTTAGCTGGGACGCACTGTATAAAACACTGTAGGCCTAGAATGGAGGTATTTTGGTGGCTTGTTTCATTCGGTAGAGCCAAATAAGAGGTTCGAGCCAATGGCATTTTGCGTGTGCGGACAATGCACTGCCATGAAATTGTCAGTGCTTTAGACAATCCTTAGCCGGCGGGTGCCTCAGCATACGTGTTGAGTGAATTCCGCCGCGCAACTGCCACTTTTCGAATACTCTTGGAGGTCCCCCTAGCAGGTTCTCACTCGGGAACCTCCTGATGATGTAATATGTACGACCGTTTTGTGTACATGCAGTGACAAACAATAAACTTCAAACTATTGCCTTGTGCAGCTGCAACGTACTCGCCTATGTCAGTGCCTGCGAAATAAATAGTTGCCGTAAAATATATAACTGCATTTCCTGTCCTTCTGCATAGCCCTCCACAGCTTTTAAAAAAATTGACGACGGTTTTTGATAATAGCTGTGTCTTACCAGTAGTCACCTACGGGGCAGAAACCTGGAGGCTTACGAAAAGCGTTCTACTCAAATTGAGGACGACGCAACGAGCTATGGAAAGAAGAATGATAGGCGTAACGTTAAGGGATAAGAAAAGAGCAGATTGGGTGAGGGAACAAACGCGAGTTAATGACATCTTAGTTGAAATCAAGAAAAAGAAATGGGCATGGGCAGGACATGTAATGAGGAGGGAAGATAACCGATGGTCATTAAGGGTTACGGACTGGATCCCAAGGGAAGGGATGCGTAGCAGGGGGGCGGCAGAAAGTTAGGTGGGCGGATGAGATTAAGAAGTTTGCAGGCACGGCATGGCCACAATTAGTACATGACTGGGGTCGTTGGAGAAACATGGGAGAGGCCTTTGCCCTGCAGTGGGCGCAACCAGGCTGATGAAAAAAAAAATACACTCGAAACGCGCCTCATTTTCTACGAATTATGACACAGCAAAGTCATGATTCAAAAGGGATACCGCTGTATCGCGGCCAAAGAGCACCCCCAATGTTCACGTCGCAGGATTCGCAGCCTTATAACAAATGAAAAAAAATACTGTAGGTGAACATGTTGGGAAGTTTATGGCCTAGCACACGTACATATTCTCCAAATGCTCTGAGTCTTCGTCAAACGAAGGAACAATTGCTGCCGTAACGTGGATCATCGAAAAAAAGTGAATCGATCCCTCAATGGCATAGTAGGATCCAAAACTCAGTTATTGCGGAAGTGCTCCCCATCGCGCAAACCTTACGCCGCCGCGCATGCGCTTTGCCTTCATCCTTCTGGCGCCGCGTGTTTAGGACGTTGACGCCTCTACGCCGTCCTTGTGTGAAGCGCAGTACCGACAGATCGCGGAAAAGCTAAATGGTGGAAGCCGCGTGACATGAAAACACTTGCGACTGCGCGAACAGACCCACTGCAGTCTGTCGATTGCTGCCCTGCGGCTGCCACAGGACGTTGAATCTGAAAGCTCGCAGGTAAGCGCCGAACTGCTGCGGGCCACTAGAATGCACGTTCATGGTTTCCGTATAAATGACGACCATTACCTGGCATTAGAGGCTAGAAAGTACCGATTGGTGTCACTGGCGACCGTCGTCATTTGTTTCAGCCACCGCTTATTAAGTACGTTGTTAGTAACGCATGTAGCGACTCACGCACACAAGCGGCGTAACTGACTACCTGATGCATTCGTGCCAACCACTGCCTACTTCAGTTACTGGATTACCGCAGTCTTTTCGCTTGACAAAACGTTGTCCCCAATACTCGTTCGTCCTTTAAGTGCAAACTATCCTCCTTGTTGCCTGCACCGAACAGCGCGGTCCCTTCACGTGTTATATCCAACTCTGAATCAACAGTTTGTTTCATATCGCCCAGGAGAAGGCTCATTTTCTTCATCTGCCACCTCTTTTTCTTAGTCTCGCCAGCCGCATACACCAGATCCTTCCCATTACAAGAGCCTCTGTTGCTAGCGAGCAGCCTTTTTACACATGTGCTTACTACACCATCCACATTTCATCTATCCAGGCACACCAGGTGCAGTGCGTCTCGTTCACTTAAAGTGTATACTTTATGGTGCTTGGCAAAAGCAAAGTACGTCGTATTCACAAAAATGTCTTACCCTGGAATTGTTCGTAAGAGCAAATACCAGTCAATCTTGATACTGAACACATTATTAGCAAATGCCACCAGCCAATGACTCAGAGGACTTACCAACGAAAAGCTTTGTGGATTTGGGCTCTGTCCTTATTTATTTTGCCTTATCGTTTTTTTTCTTTTCTTCGTTTTCTTTTTCTCCTGTGAACAGCCTGTAACATGTCAGGCTTTATATGCCTGCGAAAACGACAGCCTGTGATACGAGCACACAATCAGCAAACGTGTCTTTGACCCCCAAAATATCTCTACCGAGAAATTCACACGCTCGCGAAGAGCTGGCTTTAATTCGGGCTCATTCAGATTATTCGTACTATAAGTTTGGGACGACTCAGTCCGCATACGTGCCAGGCACGTCCCGAAGACAAGCGTAACCATGCCAGGTTCCGAAGGGGAGCTCGTGTTAGGCAGCTGTTTCATTTTGTTGAATCAAAAAGACGTCTCGATCGCTTCTTTTTTTTTAATTCTATCCGCGCCGCACCAGTGTTTCTGTAGCTCAATAATGTGCCAACATGACGTTGCTGCAGATTTACACGTCAAACTACTCCGCACGGCGCAGCGCCAGCGCACGCTGTAGCGATCATGCTACCGCTAAATACTCATGACACCGTTGAATAACTACCTCAAAAATCGCTTCAGGTAGAGCAGTTGGAAAATTATTATTGGAGCCGTGTGCTGCCGTCAACAAAGTCTACAAAAGCATGGGTGTATAGAGGTGCGAGTTAGCGCTGCGACACTGATGCCATTTCGCTTCGTACGTCGAAGAACTGCCCTTCCCGCTGGTGTTTTCTCAATTGGAAGTTCTCGTGCGCGGTGTCATCCGTCCGAACGTGCAAAGCTTACCAACTGGTGATTGGTTTATTTTTTCGATTGTTACTGGGAAGAAAAGCTACGCAATATATATATATATATATATATATATATATATATATATATATATATATATATATATATATATATATATATATATATATATAAGAGAAGAAAGGGTGTTAACCGAGGGGCCCGATTTTTAATGTTTAGTAGTCATATCAGAAGAAGCCAACAAACACTGGCGCCACGGGCAACATAGTGGAAATTACTTGTGCGTAATAAATGACAGAAAGAAAGCATAATTTATGGAAATGAAAGTGGATAAAAAACAAATTGCCGCAGGTGGGTACCGAGCCCACAACCTTCGCATTTCGTGTGCGATGCTCTACCAATTGCGCAACCGCGACGCCGTTTTCCCATCCGCATTCAAGGGTATTCATGTTTACTGGTAGAACCATGGGAGTATTATTAGCCAGCGCCACCACTCACAGACCTTAGCGGCGGATGTGGAACATCCTTTCTGTCGCAGACGTCACGAGATCTTTTTGGGTGAAGGCAACTGGTCAGTAAACCCACAAATGCTACCTTGAAGACATCAATGTTGCCCGATTGGAGACCCTCGTTATGTAATAAACGAGAATGTATATATAAAGGCACAGCAACGCCGGTCAATGTCGATGCGCGTTGGCGGCAACGGTGGGTTTAGTCGTTTTCGGCGGAATAATTGTAATTTTTTTTCTTATCGTTTCAGACATGAACATTGAACTCATATGCTGCAAAAAAAAATAATTTAAGCTATAAGATTGTTACAAAACGCACACTAAAACAGATTTCAGCTTGCACTCAAACAAAGCACTCTGCATGATTAGTATGCTCAAACCGCAGCAAGCTTTAATGACTTCACAAATGGGACGCCAATTCAGCGAGAATCCAACAAAAATGCCTTATGCAGGAGCTAACAGCATTCTTCACTCTGAACTGCGTCTTTTCTGAAAAAAAAATTCAGTAACCACGATATCGAAGATGTCTTCGGGCGAAAACAAAAAAAAGTACTTTTTCGTAGTCATTCTGATAAAACTCAGCGTGTTTAATCCTTCTACAAACGAGGTTAGGCAAAAGCAAAATCGACGACAGTTCTGTGTGAAGCCACTGCAGCAACAGCTCAACATTGGCAAAAGCTGGGCATAAATTGATCCAATAGCATGAATAGCGTGACAGCCGAGTGGACGATTTAACGGGCCACATAAAAGCACAAACATCAGTGCTTGCAAGTCGAAGCAGTTTTAGCAAAACAATGCGATGCAGTCGTGCATCCTAGCTAGAGCAACAAAGAAGCGACAAACGGTAGAAGTGCATGGCAAGTGACATTTAGAACCTAAGTTCTGAGCATAACATATTTAAATGGTTTCACTGACCATAAATAAGTTAATGCGAGTCCCGTCCCGTTTCGCTCGTGCCAGAACAAAGAGAATCCAAGATTATAACAAAGGAAAATACAATATTATCAATGCTGGACTTGAAACGCTTCTTCGAAGCTTATCATTTCCTTATTTCCCTAACCGATCAGTTCATGATAACTGAGTTTCGTTCAAAAACAAGTTAATAATACTGGTTAATGAACATGTTCCATTAATTAAAATGACAAATGATAAAAGCAACCTGTCGTTCACTAAGTCACTTAAGAGAGTGGGAAATAATAATTAGCGATTGTGCGCGGCCGCGAAATTCACGTGCACTCTAACATCTTGGAAAAGCATACAGTGACTCCTTGAAGACGTACTGATCGGCAGTACGCGCTGCCTGAGGTAAGCATTTTTTCCATGATTTGCCATCACTGCTCACAACTAACGGCAAAAAAAATTTGGGGAAGCAGCGAGTCCGGATCGACACGACAGCAAGATCACCTGGCCGGATGACGACCAGATTTCTATTCCAGACGATGACTATACTAACGCGCTCAATGCATTATTTTCATCGATATATACACCAACGAAGGTCATTACAAGGCACCCGAGGTAGGTGATCTTGACTACCGCTTTTTGCAACCCATCGAGATCACTGTCCACGGCATCACATCCATTATAAATCATCAAAAAGTGTCCACATCAGCAGGCGTTGACGAGATTAACTCAAAAGATACTAAAAAACACGATATCAGTCCCATGCAAAATATCATATCATATATTCGGACAATCGCTATCGACAGGAAAGTTTGCCCATCACTGGAAAATAGCGAGGGTCGTTCCCATCTTTAAGTGCGGCAATAGATATACGCCCCCGGAATTAAAGACCCATTTCACTAACTTCCACCTGCTATAAGATGCTAGAGAATATCATCGTCTCTCATATTTACAATCATTTATAGCGTAATCACTTCTTCTTTATAAATTAGCATGTGTTTGGTAATTACTTATCGTGCGACATTCAACGGAATTCCATGGAGTTCATGACTGAATTACATTTTAACCTGGACAAAAACTTGCAAAGTGAGTGCGTTTTTCTAGATTTTTCAATAGCATTTCAACGTGTTGCTTAACTGCCGACAAATTTCTAAGCTATCTTCTTTTTGCTTAGATTCACAAAAGCTATCTCGGATCCGGGACTTTCGTACCAATTGGCAGCACTTCACCGTTGTTAATAATTTTTCCTCCCTCTCTCTTACGTTCCACCTGGTGTGCCGCAGGGCACTACTCTTTCCGATATACATTAACGTCTTTTCGAACAGCAAATCTTCTCATGTGCTGATTTTTGCTGAAGATTGTATAATTTACAGGGTCATTACTAGTACTGAAGACCACTTAAAATGCAAAGTCACCTTGACCTTAATTGCAATTGGTGTAGCATGTGGTCAATGTGGATGTGTCCAAATAAATGCAAAGCAATGCCTTTCCCTCGCAAACATTTAAAATCAAACTTTTCATACTATATGAATAACAACCGTGTGTATGAAGTCACATCTTTCAAATATCTAGGCGTAACCCTGACATCAAACCTTTCCTCGGCGACACAAAGCAACAACGTCTGCGGCAACGCGTCTCAGCCCATGGTCTATTTTTGCCTAAACCTGCGTAAGACGCCGAATTATGTACGCATATTAGCCTATCTAACAGTTGTTCGCCCTAAACTTGGATTTGCTTCTTCAATATCATCCCCTCATTACATTTATTTGACCGCTATGCTAGAATAAGTTAAGCATAGAGTCGCTGGATTGAGCTCACCAAGTTACAACTACAACGTAAGCAGAACGCCAATTATAAACAGTTTATAAATTCCTTCTTTGAACCCTCATCGTGATGTAGCCTTCTTATGGCTGTTTCACTATACGTTCACGGATCAAGGCCATCACCAGTAAATATGCAGGCCTCCCTATTCCTTTCCGGGAGATTGCATAATCATCTGTCCTTCACGCACATGTATGGTAAAACGGACTCTTTTAACTCATGTGCCCTTGCACGTGTCGAGCGCTTGTGGAATGACCTGCCCGATATCCTGATAGCTGAAGCTAACAAAGCAAAATGCCGTGGCGACATGAAGGCGCATTTCTTACTTTAACTAACTTCTGTTTTGCTTTCCATCTTGCTCTGAGGTTTTTCGACTTCGCGTAAACTCGTTTCTCCATGTATCATTATTAAGAAAGCGCTCTTATGATTTACATGCTCCTTATACCATGCAAGCTCCCATTACCCAATGTTCGTTCTTCGGGCCTGCAAAGTATTTTGAATAAGTAAATAAATAGGTGAAATTGGAAATCACGGGGTATCGGTCTCCCACCAGAAATTTATTTAATATACAGTTTTTTTTTTTAGATGCCAGCTGTTTCTTGACCGCATCCACGACCCTAATTATAGCAAGCGAAGAAGAAACAAAGTACTACACTCTCGAGAGCTCTTTTTTTTAGTTTGAAATGTTGTTCGACTCGCAAACGTCACCTCCAACAAACCCTCAAATGCGCAAAGCTAAAAGCACTCCGCTTCCTGCGAATACATGCTTATGATGGCGAAGTGGCTCTATATTGTGCACCACGGCAGGACCGAAGAAGAACAGGGCCGTCCCCGCGCCCCCAGCGGCTCCACCACAGCCACGTAAAGGCCATCGGACGCCCGCAAACACACCGCGCGAGTGCGTCCCAAAGGGCTGTAATTGTTGGCCTTCGGTGGAGAACGCACCACGCTACTCGGTTGCGCGCGCGCGCATGGCCTTTCTACTAAGCAACACACCGTTCGATAAAGTCTCACAGAGCCAGTTTCCTCTCAGCTACGGTACATTTCGTGGTTACCAACTCCGCAAAGGGTTACGTACGCCAAGTACTCAGTATTTCGGGGTGATTTTCGATCGAGAATTCATCATCATCATCAGCCTGGTTATGCCCACTGCAGGGCAAAGGCCTCTCCCATACCTCTCCGACTACCCCGGTCATGTGCTAATTGTGGCCATGTTGTCCCTGCAAACTTCTTAATCTCATCCGCCCACCTAACTTTCTGCCGCCCTCTGCTACGCTTTCCTTCCCTTGGAATCCATTCCGTAACCCTTAATGACCATCAATTATCCTCCCTCCTCATTACATGTCCTGCCCATGCCCATTTCTTTTTCTTGATTTCAACTAAGATATCATTAACTCGCGTTTGTTCCCTCACCCAATCTGCTCTTTTCTTATCCCTTAACGTTACACCTATCATTCTTCTTTCCATAGCTCGTTGCGTCGTCCTCAATTTAAGTAGAACCCTTTTCGTAAGGCTCCAGGTTTCTGCCCCGTACGTAAGTACTGGTAAGACACTCCTGTTATAAACTTTTCTCTTGAGGGATAATGGCAACCTGCTGTTCATGATCTGAGAATGCCTGCCAAATGCACCCCAGCCCATTCTTATTCTTCTGATTACTTCAGTCTCATGATCCGGATCCGCAGTCACTACCTGTCCTAAGTACATGTATTCCCTTACCACTTCCAGTGCCTCACTACCTATTGTAAACTGCTGTTCCCTTCCGAGACTGTTAAACATTACTTTAGTTTTCTGCAGATTAATTTTGAGACCCACCCTTCGGCTTTGCCTCTCCAGATCGAGAATTAGGTTCCCGCTATGCCGGATGGCGGACCTCCAATTATGAAATTGGCGTCCAGGTATCCCGTCCATGCTTAGGGCTACCAGCCTCAATAGACGAAAGGCGCCACGAAAGAAAGCAGCTGCTATACGCAGCAATTGTGAAAAATAGCCGCTTCCGGCTGACGTGAACAGAAATTTCTTCCTGTACGTCGCGCGAATGTCGCTGCGCCAGCAGCGTTTCATCCTCGCAGTGACCTTACCTCGCGATCAAGAATCCACAAATAGTGCAGCGGATGCATTTGCGCAGCTGTGCTATTTCGAGCGCTTCCAGAGGCATTACAGTCGCCTGTTCTGCTCTATATATTGCCCGAAGGCTTGTTGCACTAATTTTCAACAAGCTGCTTCTGAGCTTTGCTTAGCGGGGAAAAAAAAAAGAAGAAACCTAGTGCTCGACATTTCAGAGTATCGACAATAACTGCCATGATGGCAATTTCTGTTTCCGCTGCAGCACATGGGCATATAGCCCTCATACATTGAGAGGGGACATTTTAATAGAGCATTAGACGCACTTAAACTGACAATTATAAATGTACGTTTGCTTTATTTTTTTTCCAAAGGTTGATAGTGCGCTGCATCAGCGGATACTTCGTCTCTAGTATTTTTGTCATCCACCAAAAGACATTGCACAAAGAGAGCCTCGGCATGGCGTAACCATTTGGATTGATTAACGAGCCGATGTTGTAATAAAACGGGCTGTTTCACTGAACCGTCCTGACGGTGGTGGGCCGCACCTTCTAACAATAAGAAAAGAAAATGATCTGCTGAATGCCACTCTGAATGAAACTGGCACAACATATCCGGCTCTAAGAATCACATTCACGAATATCCCGTCAGATTAAGCTGGCCTAAGCTGGCCAAAGCGGTTGCGGCGACCGAAATGCTCATCTTGAACTACGAAAGAAAATACGGCAGAACCGTATTTATACTGGCAGAACTGCATTTATACAGCGCCACAGCGTGCTGCCGCTGCCGGAACGAGTTGTGCATGACGTGCGTACTGCAGCGGTACGCAGCTAAGCCATTACCGCCCTGGGAGTGGCAGGTGATAGACTGTGACGTGTCCTTTGTAGAGGTCACAAAGCACGCACCTGATCTCGAAATCGCTATGCAATTCCGCGAACTCCAATAGACGTACTTGTGCTCAGAATTCTGCACAAATGCGCCAAAATCGCATGCTGGTGTATCTTATGCTGCTGTTGGCCCCTCTTTTTCTAAATCTAACGTATTGAACCCGTTAAAAAGTATCTTCACTGCAGAAGCCTATGCAGTACTGTCTGCAGTAAAACATATAAATAAATTAAAACTCGATAGAGCAATACTATTTACAGACTCGTTAAGTCTTGTAAAAGCACTCGTTTCTTTACAAAAGCATACGAATCCTGCCTTCAATGAACTCTACTCATTCTTACGTAACATCTACTTATCACATAGACATGTTGTAATATGCTGAGTTCCCGGCCATAGAGGAATCGAGGGAAATGTGCCTGCCGACGAGATGGCCAAATCAATAGCATCGCAGGGCATTCGTTCTGCTGCAGTCCCTGCCACAAACAAGAAGCCTTTCCTAAAAAACAAACTGCGAAGCCATTGGTAACGCTTGTGGGACGCAGAAACGAGTAATAAGCTTCACCTAATTAAGCCCAAGTTAGGTCTCTGGCACCCAACTACGAAAGCACGAAGAACAGACGTCCTATTCAATAGACTAAGAATCGGACACACATTCGGCGCTCATGATTTTCTCCTTACTGGTAACGAGCCTCCAACCTGTGGTAGATGTGGCGAAAGCCTGACCGTCCCCCATGTCTTCCTGGAGTGCCGGGAAGCCGAAAAAAACAGAAAGAATCATTTCCCTTTTGCACACCGCCATTGTATTCCCCTGCATCCGGCCGTGTTTCTTGGTGAAGAACCGCTTTTTAAGACCAAAGTCGTCCTCGCCTTCTTGAAAAATGTTGTGCTACATGTCACAAGCCCGTTCATTTCGTAGCGCATCCTCTTTCCAGAGGATATCGCTAGGATAGTTTTCTTTGTATAGCACACACCTCTGGGCCCTTGGGTTTCAAGGGCTCTAGTGAGGCAGTAGTGCTAGACAATTTTAGCATCTCACGTATTTTATATATTGCATCATTCTTTCTCAATGCATTATAATGTTCATAGTACACGTAAACAGTCATTCCCATAATTTTATGACACGTACATTTTATGAAATTTACATCAACATTTTAGGCCCCTTTACAGCCACGTCACATTAAGATCACCGAACCCATCAGTCCACTGCGAACTCATTAACACTAGCATGGCGCTCTTTGGCCACACCTGGCCCTTGCGTCATTAAACATCAAATATTCATTCTACTCCTCTTTCGTGCTTCTATGATGATGATGATGATGTTGATGATGATGATTTGTTGGCATTCCCTTTGAAACGGGCTGCTGACAAATAGTAACCTAGCCTGCTTGAATTAATCAGGTACACCATACATGCTTTGCATTCTACCATTTTTGTGCACATCTCCATAATGTTTCTTTTTTTCCTCAAAACTTCTCTATCTACCTTGGTATCGCTACTTATGCCTGTAACTGATCTGGTCATATCAATTTCTTCCCTGCTTCATTTTTTTTCACCAATACTCTAAACGTATATTGCCTATCTCGACAGCTGACCGGTTGGTGCTTCCGTTCACTTTAAATACAAGCGCTTCTGAAAGGTGTCCGTTACCTCCGGGTCTCACGGGATGAATTCCTTCGCATTGCATAAGGATGTGCTCAGTGGTCTCGGGAGTTTTGCTGCAGCATACACGTGCCTCAACTTGTTCCGAATATTTCCTCCGGTGTGTGTGTGTTTTTATCCTTAGGCAACCAGCTCGAGCCTCAAATAGCAAGGCACTGTCCTTGGTGTCGTGCTACAGATTATCCCTTCATATTTTTCTTTCTTCCCATTCTTGTAATTCTTCATGGTGTTCTTTGTTTTCATTATTTGCATCCAGTTCGCTGTCTTCTTTTCTCTCGCTTTCCTTCTGATGATTCCTGGTTGTCAATTTACACTTGCTTTTACCCTGTACTTGGTTGCCAACTTTCTTGACCTCTTCCTTTATTCTGTGTCTACGCATTTCAAGTACAGATACTTGTGCACTGTAGCCACCCATTTATTTTGATCCATGTTGCTGTGTTTCTGTTCAAAACTAATTTTGATCTGCGCTTCCCTGACTTCAAAAGAAGCCCAAGCCATGTCATCCTGCACTTCCTCATTTTTGGTACTACCGTGGCCCCCTAAACGAACCGGCCTACTGTTCTTTGGTTAACTTCCAACCCCCGAGAAGATATCCAATTTTAAGCGCAGAATGATGTTTACGAACGTTAGCACTGGTGCCATTGCTCCTGCCCATTCCCATTGTTTCTTCTGCCTTTCAACCTCTGACACCACGCACACTGCTATTTGTATTTCCTTTTAGACATTGCGCAGATCGGTAACCCCCGTTGCCTATTTGCTTCACGATGCATGTCCTCCGTCCTTGCAGTATGTCAATCACTCCGCCCGTTATCACCACTATATAGGAGCCTCTCCTCCATTGTGTCCCACATGTGTTCCTTGGCTTTCATTACACTTCCCTATTCGGCTGTCCCGGGAGCATACTAACCTGGATTCGCTCGTCTGCACTGACCCTCTCTAGTATCACTGGTTCGACTTCGCACATGTTTGAATCCCCAACAAAGACAACTCGACGCCTTTCCTCCCCCTCGCCGCCGAAAGCTGCACCTCAGGCCGCGATGTCCTCCCCTCCTGTCTTAATGTCAACCTCCACTTTGTTCTCATCCTCCGCGGCCGGCACATCAGCGGTAGCCCCTTCGTAACCATCCTTGACGTGTACGGCACTGCTTTCCAACGTGGTGGTTTCGGCTTCCTTACTGTTTTCGCTTCGGAGCCAGGTCCGTTCGCGGTACTCGCATCAAAGCATTCGCCATTTCTTTGAGGAATGGTGGCCTTCGGCATCATGTCTACGTTGACTTGCTTATCTTCTACCGCATTCCTTTGTGTCTGCTCGCTCCCGAGTTTCTTTTCCAGCTTACCAACCCGCTTAGCTAGCTTATCGTCCCGCTCTAGACGGTCCAGTCGCGACCCTCGCACACGCACACATCCTACAGATAAAAGCTGCCCTGTTTGCATATATATATGTATATATATATATATATATATATATATATATATATGTATATATATATATATAGAGAGAGAGAGAGAGAGAGAGAGAGAGAGGAGAGAGAGAGAATGCTCGTTTAACCTAACGCTTCTAGCAACCACATGAGTGAAAAACCAAGTAATAAAAACATCGCGTTGGCGTGGTGCTTCAGCTACGCTGAAAAGGCACTACCAATGGGGCTCTTGCATTGCCCAGGGGGCGCTGCGAAAAAGGTGCTAAAAAGCGCCCTCTGTCCTAAAATGGGTCGTACCAAGCTCGGTCGTCTGCTCCGGAAAGCACGTTTACAATATGGACCCGACACTTTCGTTTGTGTTGTATCACGGCCTGCAGCGAATATCGGGCACCGAAGAATTTTTCAGGGGTGGCACGCTGCGTAAAGGCAAGAAATTATGCAGTGCCGAATGCGTGTATGCCGTTCAAGAATTAAGCGGCGAAGTTTTAGCGCGGTGTCAATGGCAAGTGAAGCGAGTCGCGTACGAAGTGGAACTTCAGGTAAGGTTTGCACGCTGCTAGATTCAGGCGCACAAACGCGAGGAAATGCTTGCTATAAATGAATCCACAGCAGCGATAAGCAGACATCATGTGTACGGAACTGCTCGAGCACACGACGGTACGCGCCGCGATGTACGAACTGCTCGAGCGCACGATCGTACGCGCCACGACGGCAGCGGTCTTTCGCCATGCCGCGAAGCGGCGGGCCTCCTGCAATCTTTGTTGACTGTATGCCGCTAAACAAGTAGTTATGTCTGCGTTGTAGTAGCGGCCATCTGTCCCTTTTAGTAATTAGTAATAACTGATGCAACGCATGTGAGCTCGCACGTACGTGCGAATCGCACTGCAGCGCGAGCTCGTGCGCTGCTCGTTTGATGTAGCTTTTAATGACAGCGCTCGAACATCGATCTGCTGTAATCAATGCTACCTTGCTGCGCTGCCTCAACATGCTGGCTTGAGGTCAAGTATGAGCACATTTAACTCTCTAACCTGTGCTGCTCGTAGTGAGGTAGTGAATGGTCACCGAATCTGCCCGGCCATTTGTGGTCATTTGCACACACCTGGTCACTTCACCACTTCGCATCGGTCGAATTGTTAATCGTCTCTGTGGCCGGGTCTCGAATCGTGAATTACCAGCCATGCCTGCTGCTATGTCGGTCTGCTGTCGGGACTGTAGGCGCAAAAGACCGAAATTCAGAACGCAGATAATCAAGCAAGCTTCAAGACAGGCGAAGCAGTCAGCATGGCGCGAAGTTTCGCTTACTCAGCACGACGAACTGCAGCTATGCAGCGCGCCCGACGCTCCACTTCATGAGGTCTTGAAGGAAAACGGTAAAATCTGATGTTGGTATTCAGGCCTTCTTGTTCATGGCAGCCCACGACACAGAAGTAATGACGGTGACGCCTTTTCGAGGCTGGGCTAGTTCTCTCCGGATCGGCGTCACCGATTGCTTCTGCTCCCAGCATTACGTCCCACGGCACACGGAGAGTCCGTTTTCGTTAAATTATAGGCTGCGGTGAGCTCGCAGCGTGGTCGGGTCGGTATGGTCTGTGAGAAGTGACGAGCATTTTCGCACTTGCAACATAGCAGAAAAAAGTGCGAATCGACGCAAAACTCGGCCTAGAAACGTGCTTCGCCACAGCCACGGCTAAATACGACCCAAGCTGGTACGACCCAGATGTCGTTTCCCGCGCCGCCACCAGGCGCCGCTACTATACCTCAAACTCTAGTGTTCCTGTTCCTTCTTTCGGAACTGTACACCCTTTGCGGTGTGTATTCATATAGCCTCGTTCACCAAGTGACCCAATTCGTCTAGTAGGCTTGGCCATTAGGTTTGCGCTTGCTGCGTTCCCGCCTAGCAAAGAGCATTTGCCACTGGATATGTGGCCGAACAGACATCTTCGGCACTGCGTGTGTGGTACTGGCATGTGCCCATTATTGGCCAGTTCTCCAGAAATGACGTTCTAATTTGGCGCAAGGGCTGTGGAACCTTACGTATATTAAAAGCGATAGCGCCCCATCCGCAACAAACATCCCCGCGTCGAATGCGACCGCTTGATGGAGAGCTATCGCAACCAAGTTGCAGCCAGGATACTAAGGACACCATGGAGTTTAAGCTGGCGCACCCGTTGACAAAAATCATGTACGCAAAGTACGTGTCGTTTAACAGAGCACATTTTAGTGTGAGAAGAGCCTACCTCCGAAGTATAGCTAACGCATTGTCCTCCGGAGTGCATGGTCTCGGGTTGGAATGCATGCAGCGACTGCTTCGCAATGTGGCGGCAAATTAAATGAGCCGGCAGATCAAATGAACCCAGGTAATTGAAATTCGGTAAAGTCAACCACTTGGTCTGTGCTACTTTGGGATGCTAAACTCATCAACGCAGATAGCTGCAGCAGAAGATATAGAGCACGCTTAGCAAACTATAGGGACGTTTTACACCGGCGGTGGTTGTGGATGGCGCGGCTGAGCGCGACCAAGAGAGCACTGTCTTGAAAGTGATCTGAGATGAGCAGAGTCTAGCCACGGGCAGGGTTGATGGCTTCGTACGCGCTGTGTTCTCGCCGCTTTGTTCGCGTTGAAGTGAGAGGCAGCGTGAAGGTCAGTTCCCTGCTGCTCCCGCTCTTCCTCACGGCAGCGCTTTGACAGCGAGTGTCCGCGGTCATCGAGTGCGATGCGTGCGTGCTTGCCTGTGCGCGCGCGACACCGTGCTTCTTATTGTAGTTAATAAGCGAATGTTTTCAAATTTATGCGGCAGATAAATCTACTATCCTTACTTCGTATAGGTGTCTAATTATTTGCTATAGCAATCGCTGCTTCGTATTCCTGGCGAAACTGCTACTTTTTTAATATATAATTCAAACTCCACGTGCCAATTTAGCTCGGCTGACAATGATTCTGACGACGCTGTCGGTTCAACTGTGCCGACTAAAAGTGAACTATATACCTCAAATAAAAAGTATTGTTGGTTGTTGGTCGCCATATGCGACTACAGGGGTATAGTTAAAACTCTTGAGGAGTTTATTGATCCTAGTACATAGTGAGGCGTAAAGGGCGTCTGAGTTTTGTGTGCCCAAACTTCTCACTAGCCTCATGAGACGTTCTTTTTGAAATGTTGTAAGCCAAATTTTTTTTAATATATAAGTACGTGAGGCTTGATGCCCAAATACTTGTATTGACTAGGCGCAATAACAGCGACAGGACAAGCGCTTGGCTTGTGACATTTACTTAAGTCCTATCTCTTGCTACACATCAGAATACACTCCCTATGATTTCGATGTTTATCATGGAGAAAACTACCTAATTTAGCCGCCAATCTTGTTATCAGCGAACAGGTGACATTTGTTGTGGTTCTGCACATATTCCTGGTTCCCCACCTTTAAGCACTCTTGTTAAACCCTAGGCATGTCTGCCTATAACCGTTTGGTGTGTCCGTGCTTTGTTTCAGAAATGGAGTGGCCTGACCTAATAATTCCAGGTTTAGTTAGCCTCGTACTGTATTTTCTCTGGTATTTCCAACTCGGCAAGAAGCGCATTCCACCTGGTTCCCGGCTACCCCCTTCTCCGCCAGCCAAACCGCTGATCGGTCACGTCGAGTACAACCGGCCACACTTCTGCGCGACTACGGCAATCGAATGGGCTCGAATCTACGGTTCTACCTACAGGTGAACTCACTATGACCAACCGCGGTAGCTCAATGGCCATGGCGTTGGCTGCAGAGCACGAGATCGCAGGTTTAATCCCGGCCACGGCAGCCGCACTCCAATAGAGGCAGAGCGTGAAAACGCTCGTGTGCCGTAATCCAGACTTACCCACTACGGAATGCCTCAAAGAATTAGGTCGTAGTTATGGCACGCCAAGCCCCAGAATTCAATTTTTAATTAGTACTTACTAGAACTTACAAGTTCAGGAGGATAAGGAAAAGAGGAGGGAGGTTAAGTGAAGGTGAATTCTTTATTGTACCGCTGTGGAGATGAAGTGGTGAATTGGTCTTGTACACCAGGAACTACATAATTATTAATTATTCGGTTAAATTACATTCGCTAATCGACTTCTAAATTACCTGCCGAAGATCACAATATGCACCTCTGATGGGCGATTCAAGCTGATCATCGAACAAACCATCAAATAATCCCAAATTCGTTTACGCGTCTTGTGTATTGCCCTGACATGGAGCCTTTGAGGTAACGAAGAAATTAAAAATTAAATCAGGAGGCTTTACGTGGCAAAACCACGATCTGATTATAGTGCACGCAGTAGTGAACATACTTCGGAATAATTTTGACCACCTGGGGTTCTTTAACGTGCCTCTAAATCTAGGTACAAGGGTGTTGTTGCATTTCGCCCCCATCAAAATGCGGCCGCCGGGGCCGGGATTCGATCCCGCGACCTTGTGCTTAGCAGCCATAGCATCACCATAGCCACTAAGCAACCACGGAGGGTAAGAAAGAAATGACGGGAGGAATCATGTTTAAAATGCAGATTTGTTGCCAGGAAGTGTTCAAAGCAAGCCTGATTTCTTTTAACATTGACTATACAAACGGTGTTGGAGCGTCGGAATCCTAAGGGTGCCAAAAGATACATCGGTACTAAGCATTCATCCTGTAGTGCGTAAAGGTAATCAATCAAGAAAATGATGAGCGGAATACCGATGCACTTCGCAGCAATCTTGCACAAAGGTATTTCAAATCTAGTGCTCTTTTCCTGATACCTATCACATGCACACAAAGCCAATTACTTCTATTCCACATTTGCAGCAAGTTTCTCAAGTAAACAATTACAAAATTAGCTAACTTCAGTCAAATAAGCTATTAATTAGTGATTTTCCTATCGAATTGCATACGAATATCCGAGAAAAATGACCTCCAACGGTCGAATCGAATATTTAATACTTTCAAGTTCTAAACAAAGTGAAACTTAAATGTTTCATGGAGTCTGGCAAAAGAAAAAGTCCTATATAGATTATTTCATATATGTATAATGCCGTTAACAACTGGCTTTCAGTTCAATTAAGAAGCTTCAAAACAATAAGCAAACGAAGGTTGCCGCATATGGTGCACCATGACAATGACAGTACTAAGATAAAGAAGGAGCACGCAACTAGATGCGCGTAGTAGAGTGTATAGCGCTTGTTGAAAGGAGCTATGCCCAATACTACAGCGCCACGCATCGTTTTAGAGGAATCCGCACATGGTGACACTGGCCAAACGAGAAACTTACTTGCCTAAATCGAGACGGTGGGTCTGTAGGCTGTCTGAGGTGATACATGCATATTTAACAAGAGCAAACTATTGCGCATAAGCGCACTTAAGGTTTGATCGAGAAGTGGTGCGTATACCCAACAACCATGGCTCTCCTAAAGTATTTCTACCTGTAGGCTGCAAGAGCAGTTGCTTTTCGCTTATAGTGCTCGAACGAAACGAATATTCGAAAACTTCTAATAACGAATTATTGAATGTATTACGAATCAAAAAGCGACGACTATTCGATTCGTATTCAAAATTTCATATATTCGCAAACCTATTGCGACTATCGAAAAACAGTTTTAGTATTCGCCGACGCAAATCACAAGCTGCCATAGAAAAACACCTTTTTTTCTCTGCTGCACTGCTGCATTACGAAATTGTTAAAGCCTTCGCGGAAGCATTTAGTACTTTGAGAAAAGTCTCCTTATGAAAGCGTCCTGACGCTTTCATTTCTGTGAAAGCCCGTGTTTGAGCCTGCACTCATCATTCGGCGAGCGAGTTATTTAGTGCCAGAAACTGCGTCTTTATGACTGCTCGAGCGGGTACGACGCTTTATTGCCATGTTTTATGCCCTCTGTTGCACCAGTTCGCTTTGGCCATGGCAGGGTCATGCACCAAGAAAAGCTAGCATATTTCCTTCTACCTATAACGTTCTTGTGCGGCTCGAACTGCGACTAGGCCATAGCTTTCAGCTATGTGATAGAGCCAGATATCAGCCGCACCAACCTATGAAGTAGACAAGCGAATGATTAACTTCTCTCAAGCTGGTATTTTTACCCGCTCCTCATTTTCTATACTCATTTCTTTAAAGTTTATTGCAGTTTTTAGCTCATAAAATTATGTGGGACGTGTAATATCGCAAGACTGTCTTGTATGTTGTTGATCAATATTTTCAGTCATATTGGGGCTTTCAAGCTATAGTAAAGATCAGACACTACGGGAAGCATTGCCTTTTAATATGGCTAAGAGACAGAGAGATGCTTTCTCTCCGCCCCGTCTATGCAGAGAAGTGTGAAGATTGGCTTAAGAGGTGTGCCTGTAACGAGCTGTTCCACGTTCGGGATGGCATTAGGGGCGAACTTGAGAAACATCTAAAGTGACTTCAGCAGATTCTTCATGGCAGGTGTGTTTGCCTACATCATTTCCAGATCCGCAACATTAACGTGAACAAGTTTCCGACGATAGTTACTACTGTGACCAAAAAAGTACAAAGCTCCACTTACTGCACCATGTTCAGGAAGGCAATTCAGCATTCAATACCGCTGTGTTTACAATGATGTGGTCATCTTCGTATTGGCACTGCCAAGCAATATCTACTCACAGAAACGATTAGTATTATTCTGCGACGTACTACCTGATGATTAGCAAGACTCTTTTGAATATAATTCCTGAAATGAGTCAAAGGCACCGTAGCACGTATACTATTAGCTTTTTTAGGCTTACCAGTGGACGATGCCTGAACACAGAAGCAATAACACTGTCGCCTCCTCCATCTTTCAGGATCAGAACGGGATTGACCGAGATGGTCATCGTGAATGACTTTGATGCCATAGAAAAACTGTTTACCAGGGATGAGCTCCTGTACCGCTCAAAGAACTGGCGCCTTTATGGACTCTCTGTCGGATGTAAGTAAACACAAATTACATCTACACAAAATTTAGTTTCACTTGCACAGCTTCAATTCTTCGGAAATCCACAAGGGGGAGGGGTGGGAGAGTTTTCAGAAGCGGACAATTGTAATGCACCCGAAAGTAGCTCACAGCTACCAAGAAAATCTCGGGTTTCTCAGAAACTCGTTTGGGATGGCATTCACTTAACTGCATAATAACAGAGCTCCGATGCCCAGATGACATCAAAGATAGGTAACGTGACGTCATTCAACTTACCTGGTGGTGGTGGTGGTGGGGTGGTGGTGGTGGTGGTGGTGGTGGTGGTGGTGGTGATGGTGGTAACATCGTGAATATGGGCCTCCTGTAGATCGATGCAAGAACTGGGAAGTTCAAAACGAAGTAAGAAATACGAAACGTAAGAAATCGGACAACTGCGCCAACAAAATACTTGCTTTGCCTTAGTAAACTTGGGTGACGAAACGCATGACCGGTACTTTTCTGGGGTCACGATCACAACGCTGCCACAGCGCGGATAAATCGGGTCTGTATGATAAAAACGCTTGACGCTGACTTCACGGTCATGTAGCTGCGTTGAAGTTTGAGCGAAAAATTCAAGTGGATCTCACCGGTAGTAATCAGCCTCTTGTTCGTCATATGAGTGAAACAAAAACTACGAAAGAATATTCTAACAATCTAACCTGATTTAACGTTTATTTTTATTTTCCCTTTAACGCATGGAATCATGGCACACAACGCACGTGAATGGTGGCGATATTTTACAGGCTGCCAAACAATAATTATTGAACCGTATTTCGTTTCACTTCTTTGCATGTAATCTTTGTAACCGCATATTATTCGCAATGTTGCGTCTGTTTTGCAGAATCATTTCAATGCGTTAGCGCACATGATTTCGCGTGCGTGTACTTGCCGTCCATGTTTCGTTCTTTCTATTTTCTTTTAAGAAGGACGAGGGTAGCTTCTTCTATATTTGCTGTTTTGTCGTGACTAAAAATCAAGGGTCCCGTCACACTTGCTGACTTCGCGACCTACTGTATAGATACAATCTGAACATACAATTCGTTACCCGCCGGTTATACACATCACCTGTAGATAACGGATTGTGTTATGAACGAACAATAAACTCAATGTGTAACTAACAAGGAATCTTTTTTGCACTCGATTCACGTGGAACATTTGCGATTCAGCGCCTTCTCCAAAATTATCACTCGCATATAGGCTACACTTAAATTGCCCTGTTTCTGAGCAGCTGTGCTTATTTTTGTTTCACGGTTTCAGCTTTGACGCAACTGTCAGTGCAGCTGCAGAATGACAGTACAGCTCACCATTAGCGCGTTCGCCACTTTCCAGCTTCCTGCGTGATATACCACTGTAAGGAATTGTTATTGAGAATAAATATATAAGAGAAAGAGCAGGGCAATTTTAACAACACTTTTGTGAGTTGTCTTCCCCCTCTTCTTCTGCTGTTTCACCAAAGCAATCAGCAGATTTCATTTGTTCGATTACAAAAAGGATGTTTTTAACAAAGCTAGTTCTCTTATGGGAGTGTACACCGCTACGACGCTCTCACTACAATTTTCTCATTGACGCTTTTCATCTAGGTATAATAATTGAGAAGTGGATTGGTTAATTAATAGCAACTATGTAATTAGGCGGAATGCGAGAAATTATCTGAGTATCTCCAAGTAACGGCAAGCAACATTACCTTGGTTCTATCCATCTGCGTGGCAAACGTATATTTTTCAATCTTGGTGCGTGATAGTTGGAACATCCTGTATATATATTGAACGAAGAGAAGTGTAGTTGCCCGATTTCTTTTATTATTTTTTTTGTTAGTGACAATCGTATGAAACAAACGGCTAGACAACAAAACCAAGGAAAGCATATGATGATTTCTTTCTTCTTTTTTTTGCGATTGAAATGTAAACATGACAAAGCAAGGAAATTTAAAGTTGAGGAGAAAGAAACTACAAGCAGGCGGGATCCGAATCCACCTCCTCGCGGTATATTTTGCATCGTTTTGCTTCGTTGTGCCAGCGTTTTCTGTGGACCACCTTCTCGCGGTATGCACAAGGCTGCCATCACTCGTATCCCACACAGATCCAATGTCACTGGAGGGAGACGAGTGGGTCGAAAACCGCAGGTTCTGCATCCAGGCGCTCAGAGATATTGGCTTCGCGAAGCCCACCATACAGAACGACATTCTGGTAAGAACGCGCCGTTTCTCAGGCTGATTTCGAATCTATATAAAAAATTAAGGTAGACTCCCCACTGGGGAATTATCATAAAGTACGTAGCATTCTTTGTGAATACTTATGAAGCCTATAATGTACCTTTGAAACCAAGAGGAGGAGGAGGAGGAATAAACTTTATTTGTGCACAGCAGATTTGAGACCTAGGCCTCTACCTAAATGACGGCCTCGAGCCCTTGGGCCCTGGCGGCATCTTCGGCCTACTGGATTGCATTGCGTTGGTCTTCCGGTGCACAGCTGAGCAACGCGGTCTCCCACTGCTCTCTGGTTTTAATTATTTTATTCTGTATGGGTGTACAAGGACAAGCCCATACCATGTGTTGTAGGTCCGCCCTTTCTTCACAGAATCTACATCTAACCGTGTAAAGGTCCGGGTAGTAGCGGTGGTAGGCCACCGGGTTCGGATATGTATCTGTTTGTAAGAGGCGCCATGCCGTCGCTTGCCGTCTATTTAACGAGGAGTGTGCCGGGGGGAAATGGGCCCTTCCCAATTTATAGTGTTTGGTGATCTCGTTAAAGCTGGTCATCCGGTCTCTCTCCGTTCCCAGTATTTGTTGCGTGTCACCTGCTCGGCCTGTCAGTTCTCGAGCCAGGTTGTGCGCTATTTCGTTGCCGGGAAGGGAGGAGTGTGCGGGTGCCCATATAATGTGAATGTCGCGATCTTCACGAAAGTTGTTTAAAATTCTGAGTGCTTCCGGCGAGATTCTTCCTTTTGCATAGTTCTTGACTGCTGTCTTGCAGTCGCTTACTACGATGTTGGCTTCCGTGGAGGCTATTGCCAGTGCTAAGGCAGCTTCCTCCGCCACCTCTGCCTTCCATGTTTTCACCGTCCCACTAACTCTGCAGTCACCCTCTAGACTCGTAGCAACTATCGACATACTCTGTCCATTTGCGTACTCCGCCGCGTCCACATAGACCACGTCCCTGGCATCACGGAATCTTTTGTGGAGAGCTCTCGCTCGTGCGTTTCTTCGATCTTGGTGAAACTCCGGGTGCATGTTTCTGGGGAGTGGGGGTATTGATAGATGTTCCCTTATTTTCCTTGGGATGTCGTATTTTTTCAGAAATAAACAACTGCAGAGAATACCAGGCACACTGTGACGATCACCCCAGTAGACTCATCTTTACTACCGATCTTGTGTTTTGTAAATGAAAGAAATGTTGCTGTAGTGCTTGCTTTTCTAGCACAATTTGCCCGCCAAAACGCTCGCGTTCGTTACAACGCGTCCTCTCGAGAAGCTTCTCCCCGTTCTGGTGGCTTGCGTTATTCGCGCGTTCCTCGTCCACCCTAACACTACTTAAAACTGCAGCCAACCAAGTGGCCCGCATGATAACGCGGGTCTCACGGAAAAGACACGGCATGAAGGAAGCAGACACACTCAAACTGGTCAGAAGCCTGGTGGTCAGTAGAGTGACGTACAGCCTCCCGTACTACCACTGTACGAAGCACGAAATGCAACAAGCGGACGCAATCCTGAGGAAAGCCCTCAAGACGGCGCTCCACCTACCGCAGTCAACATCGACCGGCAAACTCCTGGCCCTGGGGCTACACAACAGTCTCGAGGAGCTCCAAGAAGCGCAGATAATCGCGCAAATGCAAAGACTAAGGCTATCGGCAACGGGCAGAAGACTCCTGAGTAGATACGGCGGTGAAGCTACCATAAAGGAGACACAAAGCACGGAGACGATACCGGACGAATACAGAAACACCACCAAAGTAGCACCGATACCCAGCAATATGGACCCGAACCTACACATGGCACGAAGACAAGCAAGGGCAGAGTATGTACAAAGAACACTGGCAACTAGACATGACACAGTGTACGTAGACGCCGCCACCTACACTCAGGACAAAAACCACAAGAAAAGCAAAGTCGCAACGGTGATCAACTCGGACTTAAAAGAAATCACCAGCGCATCAATTCGGAACTGTACGGTAGTTGAGGCCGAAGATGCAGCCGTGGCTCTAGCGGCAGCGGAGGGCTACCGATCCAACAGGTCCTTAACCATACTCACAGATTCACAAGCAGCATGCCGCAACTACCTAAACGGCAGAATCAGCCACAGCGCGCTCCGCATCCTCCGCTCAAGTGGCAAAACCGTCAACAACCAGGCCAAACACACGATAGTTTGGGTGCCGGGACATACCGACATTACGGGAAATCAGGAGGCCGATAGGATAGCTCGAGGGCACGCAACAATCCGAGCATCCAACATTCCCGACCCCACTGAGGAACCCGAGCCGGTAGCCCAAAGCTATTCAGAGATACTCAATTACTACAGAGGCATCACACGAAAATACCCACCCCCTCACAAACAACTAAACAGAGAAGACGCCGTAGCATGGAGACAGCTACAAACGGGAACATTCCCGTGCCTAAACATGCTAAGCAAGATCTACCCCACGCAGTACGAGAGCAAGCGCCCACGGTGTGGAGACAAACCAACCCTATATCATACCACATGGGCTTGCCAGAAAACAGAAGGGCTAGCCATAATAAAAAACCCGAGTGCGGAACAGTGGGAGAGGATGCTATCCAGCGACACCCTGAAAGTCCAACAAGGACTAGTAAGGCGTGCACGCAGGGCAGCTACCCTCAGCGGAGCCCTGGACTAGGGGAACCGACCCTGGAGAGAAGATGGAAGACTCCATCTGATGCCGCAAAAATCACTGCAAAATAGAGCAAATAAACGTTTTTCATCATCATCATCATCGTCCACGCAAGCTCCCGTCTGCGTTCTAACTGCGCCTCGCTTAAGGCCAAATCAAAATGCGCCTAGATGGCGGTACGGTAGTTTTACAGCGTAGCTCTTAGGCGGCCCGTTCCTGCGGGTAGCATCGGCGTCGTACCTCATAACCGAGCGAACGAGCACAGCCAAGGATGAAAGCGAACGCGGAGCGCAGCGGGAGATGAAAGACGGGGACAGCGAAAGGCGCGCGAGGAGGAAAGCGGAGAAGGAACGTACAGCGGAACAATGAGGCGGACAGCGGAGGATGAGGGTATACGGCGAGAGCGTGAGAAGAAGAGCGTAGGGCCGCGCAAGACGGACTCTGCGACAGGGATAGCTACGACACTGGCTGCGCATGTCGTCGTCTTCTCAGGGCTGAACCAATCCACTAACGGCATTAGCGCACGTGACACAACGCATATACGAGCGTTTTACAAAACGAGTGGAATCCTTGCCCATGGGTCCCGCAGAGAAGAACGGAGAATGGCACCGACGTCATATCTAATGCAAACAGGGCTCAAGTGGACGCAAAACTTAAAATGCGTCACTCAATTGCGTCTTTCGAGGTTCATAATTATTGCGCCGCTCGAAGGTGTTATACAAACGTTACGCAGATGAAACACACGTGTTTCCCCCTTGTCCCGGGAGAACGAAATGTGACACTAAGTTGAACACTGAGGATATTTTGAGTAACACTATGGTGTATGTGCCGGCACCATTCTTTAAGTGTGTCATATCTTATAGGCAATTAAAGGTAGGAATGCAGCTGTTAACTGAAGAAAATAATTAATAGAACAATAATTACACCTGGGTAGCGTTACTCGCAAAACGTTAGCTATATTTGGGAAACTGAAGGCTGCAAGGTGTAGACATTTATTTATCCAAGAAAATGCGTGCCACTAATTGCGAGGATAACTCATTACAGCTCTAAATAAATATTGCGAAGCTACCATGCAATACAGTTAAACTTATGGTAATAGCATAATTTGCAAAAGGATATAGCGTTGGGCGAGTTGGTACTGTAACAAATTCTTGGATTGTAGCGCGAAGTTACACACACACACATACTTGTTCCAACACAGACATGTTTCAACAGGAACATGTATGTTGGTACTGCTCGCCCAGGGCAAAGAAACCACTGCTTGAATTTTCTTCTTGCCATTCCAAACTTGTTAAACAGGGGATAGCGTACTCAGCTCTTAGGTCTGCCATCGCTAAGTCATGTCCACACTGTACACAACAGAGTTTTTCTCAACAGATAGATAGGCTCGAGAAGGCTGGTTATCCTCTTCATTTGTTATCACTAACCCGTGAAAAGCTTTCGAAATGGGTAAAACGTGCTGCTGAAACAAGAAAAATAGAAAAAGGAAAAAAATGTTTGCTGTGGTGCCCTATGTACGTAGGTTGTCACATGTTTTACGGAACGTGGCCAGTAGATATGAAGTCAATACAGTTTTGTCGGCCGCCCGCAAATTGCCTATGACGTGCCCTATGACAAATAGGAAACTTGAAAAGGGGAGACAAATGAAGAAATAAATTATTGCGGTATTAGGCACGTGTCCCCTTTAGTGCCTTGTAACACTGGTATAGTTTATCAGATTCCACTCAAGTACGGGAAACCTTACACTGGACAGGGCGGCAGGTGCCTCAATGTCAAACTAAACGAACACAAACAGTCACTTAATAACCCTAATGCTTCACATCTAGCGTCGCATTGTTTCAATTGCGGTTGTAAACCTTTGTTTGAAGACCCAAAAATCCTTTCAAGCCACAAATGCCAAACCACACGGGAAATAATTGAGACATTTCACATTAAAAGATTAGGAGATACTTGTAGTAGCCGCGCATCAATATCTCTGTTAGAAAGCGAATTTCAATATCTTCTCAGCAAGTGTGTTAACCTTGGATTGTGCCTTCACTCCAAACACTCCAAGCATGACTTGCAATGCACGTTCACAACAAGCCCACGCCAAACAGTACCAAAACGTATCCACTAGAATATGATTCCCGGTGCAGCGCCAAATCCCCCTCGAATTTTGCCGAGGCACTTTTTGCCTTATACGGGGTACTTTGCGATACTAGCACTATTTCGCGAGTGACGTCAAGGCGAGGAGGATACGGTTCGCTTGGCTGCTGCGCGTGCTCGTCCACACGTTCATGTGCGTAGTAGTGAGGCCGCCAGCGTAGATCCTCAAAAATATTTCGGCACTTTTCGGTTGACACGCCTAAACTTCAGTTTGCTGTTCGAAACCACGTCACTCGTGACAATTTGCAAGCTTGGACATTGGAACTTATGTATAGCAGAAGGAGTCTGCTGCTCTTCCAACGTGGAGGTGCATCGTGTCTGTCCATAAATGTTGTCGCGAAAGACTGCTTGAAAATTAAACGTGCGAAAGTTTGTGCGCTGTGTCGCCCCAAACATAAGGCATTCGCGTATTACTTATTTATAGCAGACACTGCATTTTACACAGAACAGCCATCTTGCTATTTAGTGTCAACATTACAAACTCGTATGTAACACGAATAGTGCATGCGAAAGTTTAATCAACCGTCATGTTGCTTTGATGACTTGATGACTTTGATGAAACGGATGCATTGAAATAATGCGCTAAAAGGGGGCTATGCGCACATTTCGTATGAACGAATTTGCTGACTTTCACCGCCCTCCCTGACAGGCAATCACATAAACATTGTTCATGGCAATTAGAACGGTTTCGCGTCATATATACTATAGACTTCACAAATTCCTTAAAAGTAATCATAGTGGCCTGCAGCAGCCTTCATTCGATGATATGGCTCACTCTTGCCGCTACGGAGCCAAGTGATTGCCCTTACGCTAGCGAAATCCATCCGTAAACGACAACGCTGCAACTTCGAATTGAAACTGCGAAACGGCTTTTTACACATGCAAATTGGACTGCCTAGAATTTACTCGAGGCACAATTGCGCAGCTTATGCTACCTTGGCCAGTAAAGTGAGTTATCCTGTGCAGGAAACATGCCTCGAATCTTCGTGGCTTGAATGCAAAGCTACAGCTATTCACTTCGACAGTACAGTACATCCAATCAAAGCATGCAGTGCCGTGCCTCACTTTACTTTCTCGTTTCTTTATTTATACATTTGGTGTTGCCCTCGGCTCGCGAATTCGCTGTCGAGGTCACACAGACAGTCGCGACTGTGCGGCCTCGTTCAAGCATACTGCACATGACATGGGCCTCACCTAAGACCACGTCCACAGCCTGTCAAACTTTTAGAGTGGCATTATCGCATCAACATGGCTAAAACAACGCTCAGTCGCCCATTTCTAGTAACGCAGCGCATGGAGTGCACGTCAATGTTGTGATTAATGTACCTCTTCTGACGCATCGCTGTGTTCTTCATCGGTAGTTTGAAAGGACAATCCAATTATAACAAATTGCTTGCATAGCGGACACGTTGCGTGTAACGAAGGTGCTCGTTATATGCGGGCTCCGCTGTAGTTCATTAGCGTCCCGTTTCACTCTACTCGACTCAATTGCTCATTCCTCAGCGACGTCAAGGCGATTTGATTGTAGCGCATCTTTATTATTGCGATGTTGAACAAGTCAAGGCAAATTGTTGGAAACAATTTGCCGCATTTGCTCTCTCGATCTAACCAGGACGAGTGTCATCGCCTCATTGAGCGCATATCGGAATCGGACGGCCGTCCGATCGCCATCGAAGAGCTGATGCTGCCCAGCGTTTCCAACACCGCCGTCGCGCCCGTCTTTGGAGAGAGTTACCCCTTCGACCACCCGAAGCGCAAGTGGCTAGACGACACGCTGCGGAACCTCGCTGTGGCCGTCAACACGACCCGCCGAATGACGCCTTTGGGCTTCATCAAGGGCCCGTTCCTGAACACGCTCGCGTTCCCCGGAAGACAGAACATCGAGAAGCACTTTCGCGCTTTGGGCGACTTTACAAGGTGCGTGTGTCAGTTGGAAACGATCTTTAAACGCTGCCGCAACTGCCCAGAAACATAGGCGACAATGGTCTATCCTATTAGACTGTCCGGCCTATCGAAAGGAAAACGAAATTCAAACGTACAAAATTTTGCCTTGTACCACGTTAGGGTCCTTTGCGTTGTTCCTCTGTGCAGCGTCAGCCTTTAAGCTTATTGTTTTCATTTTAACGGAACGTTCACTTGTTTCACAAGCTCTGGGAAATGCTTCAAGCACATCACAATAACTGAGTTATACCGCCTCTTTGTTCCCTCCTTATTTTCTGTCCCTTTTTTTCTCCCACCCTCTCTCTCTTTCTTTCTCTCTTGAATTTTCGATCCCTCATCCCTTTTCTCACGCAGAGTAACATGTAGAGTATGCCGGCACACACGCATATAGAAATCTCTGTGTTTTAATAAAATGCTTTACATTTACTTGAATCGAATGCATCTACACGTTGCTTGCTCCCAACACATTACTAGTATTGTCAGAAATATATTAGTAGTAGTAGTAGTAGTAGTAGCAGTAGTAGTAGTAGTAGTAGTAGTAGTAGTAGTAGTAGTAGTAGTAGTAGTAGTAGTAGTAGTAGTAGTAAAGAATGGCGTCGGTGGAAGCCCTCAGCCCAGAACTTCGATGGTGCAGTTTTTCAGGACCGCGCCGGTGAATCGATAGGGTAGAGCGATGAAGAGGTAAGGCAGAATAATGTGGAGGAACAGGCGAGAGGGAGCACTGTCATAGGATGAGCTAACAGTTAGATTAGACCCCACAATGACAGACAGGAGGAGGTTCATCGATGAATGCGCAGAAATGTAGGCTGTTTGGAGAGTGGCAAACGTTGAGCTGAGCCTGTCGTATTAGAACGTCGTGCGCACGTGAGAGAGAGAGAGAGAAAGAGAAAATAATTTATTATATTCTGCCACCTATTCGAGGCTACTGAGTATTGGAGACGTTATAAAGAATAACGGGAAACGGCTCTGAGGGTGCAACGTTCATGGCATCGTCTTGTAGAGCCCGGTAGGACAAGGCCGGGGTGGGCTTACACGTCTCAGAGAGCCGGATAGTTCTACACTGAAGGATGTAAAGGATACGTGTACAGAGTTCTTTCCGACATCTAGGTAGCCTGGCGTAACGTTTCACATGCATGATGATCAGCTCGCTATTTCCCTGCAAGAAAAGCAGAGCACACGACGGCCCTCTCAGAGAGATAGACACGGCATCTGTGTGTCGCGTTTTCGATTGCAGTCATTGTTGTTGTTGAAAAGCTGGAAACCATTTTCATGTACATCCTTTCTTGGTGTTACTAGATCCTTGGATTGCACGAGCCTGATCATCTATGAATATTGGCGCGATTTCTGGTGAATAGATGTGCCGTGTGTTTAAAAACGCGCAAGCCAGTGCAGCTCTTACAAAAGCGCATGTGTCATCTTCTAATCACTCTAATGTCGCAGCTAGCAGCCTTTCTGGTACTATATAAGCTCACATGCAGCCGCAGACCTCTCAATTCAATAGCCAAGCTGCAGAGCGTGACGTCACGAAGATGTGATGGTAGCACCACCGCGTCCGTGCAGGCAAGAAAAAGAAAATTGCTGTAATTTATTTGCGTGAACTTTCTCTGAAGCAAAGATTAATATGCGTGGCCACGTTTTCGATAGTTTTTTGGCAAATATTACTCTTCCAATCGACGAGCAATGAAGAATCACACCCCTGTCATCGTATATACTAGTAATCTAATCATTTTGCCTATGATGCCTGTTTGTTTACAAGCGCTGCAGCTTGTCTATTCTGGCACGTCAATGCTGGACGCCTTCGTTTCGAAATAAGGCCTTAACTGCACTTCGCTCGTCACCAAACTTTGCCTCTCTCTCTCTTATCCCCCTCCGTTTCCTGCATCCTTTCTTTCTTTTTTTTTCTGTTACCTCTTCTTTAACAGATCAACACGATAGCTCACGCTTAGCAGGTGGCGTCATAAGCAAAAAGTTACCCATGCTGGCCTGCCTTGTTGCACCCATGTATTTATTTCTGGAATAAAAAAGAACCATTAACTGTTCCGCTTTTCTTTCCTTAGAAATGAGATCAATGCTCGGAAACATTCCATTAATAAATCACCGTCCAAGACGCTTATCGACGCGTACCTGACGAAGATGGAAGAACGAAAGAGTGATCCGGAATCTAAGTTCAGCGGTAAGTGGCGAAGATCATTTGAGTGTGGCCATGTCCGAGCTATCGAGTTAATGTGCGGTGTCGTACATTAGTGTGCCGACGTTTGTGCATGTCGTACAGAAAACTGGTCACCGACTGCAGTTTTCCTTTTTAGTTCGGTGACACCATTCTCGTGACTAGGCATTATGACAGGAACACTCTCCTAATACACCTCTGTTGTGTGCTTTTATTGTGTGTTTGTATCTTAGATACGAATTCTTTTCTTATCCACATTTCGGAATGCAAAGGCATTTGCGAACAGTCCTAAATGAGGTCACTGCGTCGATAAATACGAAGGTATTTGCATCAACTACACTCGTTAAAAAACCCTGAAGCAATTACTAACGTAAGTTAGTATCTGTAAAACATACACGTAGCTGGGGCCCGTATTCAAAAAAATCTGTTACGCTACTTTTTCTCGTAAGAACATTTCGCTGCCAATCCTGACGTATTATAAGCGAAGGCGATCAGCCAATATGGATCACTTAGGAACGAAAAGGTTTGTGGGGAATTCGGTCCTATAGGTTCTTAGTAAGGTTCAGACAATAACGGTAAGGTTGGTTAAAAGACTACGTTGGCAAGCTCGTCGCACGAACAAGGAGCGGCTTCGCTAAACCTCGTAGCAAGTAGGGTTTTGCATACCGCGCTCAAAGGGCCACCAAATCACACCTGAGCGCAAAAAATACGGTGTACGTCGTTGCAGTACACCATTGTGGGTCACCGCAGGAACAACCGAAACAGTTATTGGAATAGTCTATGTATTGTATTGTATTTAGCCCACACATTATATCTGTCGGAACAATTATGTACATTTCTGTGTTAACGAAAACAGCCTAAAGATTTTCAACTCCGCATCACTAACGAAATAGTACGTTATAACAAAGCGCCCTAAAATTGTCATTATACAAAATAACCAACCGCATCGGTTAGTTGGATTTACGAACTGAACAATCAAATTGATTATGGGTCTCTTGTGTATTCCAGGGGGTTATTCTAATGTTAGCTGGATATAAAAAGTTTTAAAAGAAAGAAGTTTCTCCGTTTTGATTACCCTTCTTTTACAAGTGTATGCGCTTCAATACCCTCCCCTCTCCTTTCTCTCCTAGCATAAGAAAACTATCTTACTTTTTTTAGTTCCAGTGCACAAAAGCAAGGACATGCGTTTCGCACATGTTAGTAGAAGTATCGCTGAGTAATGTTTCTTGCTTCTTTTTAAATTTCTACATAAAACTTTTTGCGTTTAATAGTTTCGATAACCACGAACCATACCTAAACATGTAGTTTTCATTAAGCGCAATAATTCGTAGTTGTGAATCCTTATTAGCAGTCCTTGTAACACTGTAGTGTCCGTGTGCTTACACTGTGCTTTATTTACGCCGCTACTTCTTAACCAAGATGTTTTCTAACCCTTTGTGCGTTCATTCTTTCGGCTCCGTGCAGTGGAGAACCTGATGAGCACCGCCATCGGCTTCTTCCAGGCCGGATCGGCGGGTGTCCCAACGTACATGAACTGGCACATGATCAATTTCGCTCTGCGAGCCGACACGCTACAGGCGCAGGTGCAGGCCGAGATCGATCACGTGGTGGGCTCGCTCAGGCGCCCCACGTGGGAAGATAGGCACAACATGCCGCTCACCATGGCCGTCGTGTGGGAGATGCTCCGTTGGAAGGCCATCACGCCGCTCAGCGCACCTAGGAGGTAAAGCGAGTGCGCCCTTGCTTGCATCTAGGCTGAATTCAAATGGAAGATTCGGAGCGCGTCCGGGCCAGTATACTCTGCTCATTGTTGGAGCAAGTATGTTCCAACGGTAGATCGAGAGCCAATCTCGAGCTGAAACTGCCCGGCAGAACAACCCAGCGCCCTATGCAGAGATCGGTGTATACGACCGGGAGTCTGCTTGGTAATTCCGTCAGCGGGTGTTGACTGATGCCGTCCCTGTAGCGTAGAGTAAGATGTCTGTAGCAGACGATACCAGACAGCACACGAGTGCTTCTTCGTCTTGCTACAGCGATGGATAATGATTGAGGTCACAATATTTCTATACTGAAGTCGCGACTTGCAAGGAAGCCTAATTAATGTAAACATTTGTGTGTAAACACAAGCTGTGTGTGTGTTGTGTGTTTCAAAACAGGGTGTTTGAGCATTTACGTGACCGGTGAGAAAATGGCGAGTTGGGCGAATTGGTAAGAATGCACGACTAAAAAAGAACTGAAAATAAAGACGTGAGAACGTAAGTATGCCACCAGAGCTCAGCGTGCTCCACTAAAGGATTACAGTGGGGAAAAAATGACATGCAGTTAACGCACAGACAAACGTTAGCTCAGGAAAAATTACTATTCGCAGGTTGACGCCCAACAGATATATATGCTGTGCAGATGTTGTTGCACTGCAAAATGCTTAGAAGGAGTGAGAGCGACGCTTGTGTCAAGCGGCAGGTCAAGATGGTTTTCGAAGTCGGTGAAGGGTACAGCCACAATGCGCGTAGTATGTTGAAACTCCTACCTTGGGATTTGTGATGAAAATTATCTTAGCGTTGGACAATACAATAGTTCGCGTTTGAAATGTTTACAATTGTAGAGACCATGGTAAAGGTTTTCTTTAGGTGCGTGCGTGCGTGCGTGCGTGCGTGCGTGTGTGTGTGTGTGTGTGTGTGTGTGTGCGTGAGTGTGCGTGAGTGTGCGTGCGTGTGCGTGCGTGTGCGTGCGTGTGCGTGTGCGTGCGTGTGCGTGTGCGCGTGCGCGAGTATGTGTGCGCGCATTCTTAGGCTTCCTTAAGGACGTCATTTCCGAAATCCCACATGCACAGGCAAAATTAATGCAAAAAAAACTGAAGCATTTCTATAGCAGTTGTTGTTTAAGTGCGTTTTGTGTCTAACTGTTTGCTTAGTAAAATTAATTTCTTGCACAGAGCCGCGGTGGATTTCACCTGCGATGGTTTCTTCTATCCTGCCGGAATCACGGTGATGGCAAATTACTGGGCCGTTCACAACGATCCCTGCGTGTGGCCTAATCCGGAGAAATTTGACCCGAGTCGCTTCATGAACGACGACGGTTCAGCGACTTGCGAGCGGCCTAAGCGCCTTCTCTCATTTTCCTTGGGTACGTATCACTTGAGCGCAGAAATGGATTAAGTACGTTTTGCAGGAAAAGAAAAAAAAATGAAGGGTGGTTAACCTTGGCCTTTAAGAGTGGAACGCGATAGCAAAGATCCCTGACGGCTTTTCGCGCATCCCTGCAACTGCAGCTTGTGTAACCGTAATGTTTACCGCGAAACGCTGGCGACGAATGCTACGCACGAAGGCGAGATTTCTGGTAGAAACGGGGCCTCTTGCGTGGGTCGCGATGAGCCTTCGCCGCATCGGTGTTGCAAGGAACCGGGCGCGCAGCTTTATAGTCTCTGAGATTTGCCCGGGCCAAGGCACGCAAATATCGGTGGCCATGGCCGCTCTGTGAATGGTAGAAACGCGGAAAAAGGGGTTTGTGTTTTCAGGTTCCGCGTAACGGAATTATGTTTTCTCGCATATTCAAATTACAGTCCGACGCTATCATGTCTGTAGGTTGTGTGTAAGTCGTACTTTACATTTTTTCTGAAGTAACTTCCTTCAGTAACTTCCTTCCGCTATACGTGAATGGCGTGCGTGATTGGGTTTGCTTGGTTCGAAATTATTTTTGCCGAAACGATAGTCGACGTTGGACGCGGGACGCCACATTTTCTGCGACACGAGGCTCTTAACGCTTTCGCGTTAATATGAAGACGCATTGAAGAGGCTGCCATCAGCGTACATGCATAGACTCACCAGCACAATATGATCTGGGTTCCGTAATTACCGAAGTTCGTTTGACACGTATTGGCGGTACTTGGGCAGCCGGGGTTGGCCTGCATTGTTACTACGGAGGCTTCTACACCATCTGCGTTCTCTGCAGTGGCAAGAATAACCGGTTAACTTAAGCGCCTGATCGCCACCACGAAGCCTCATGTGCACTCCTGTTGTAATAGCAGTGGGCTACTCTTCTTTTTTTCCGGCGTACACGTTGCCTTGCGGTGTCAAATCGAGATCCATTGATTTCCACAAACGTATAGCAACGTTAACACTACCGAACAGTGCTCTACACGTGCGCCGTTGCAAAGGTCTATAAACTCTGAAGATTTCCAATGTGCAATAACCTTAGCTATTTGTCGAATTAGAGAAGACAAAAAGCAGCGCGCAACGCCCAATAGAACGAATGTTGATAGGTGTAACGTTAAGAGACAGGTAGGTGGTATTATGCACTACGGAGCGAACAGGTGTTGCTGATATTGCAGTTAAGATAAAAAGAAAAAGTGTAGCTGTTGTGGCCGTATGATGCATAGAGAACATAACTGGGGACTTATTACAGCAAAAGGTGCCAATGAAAGGGTAAAGCAGCCGATGACAGCAGAAAATTAAGTGGCAAGATAATATTAGTCATATCATAAGAAGGTGCGGTAGCTCAATTGGTAGAGCATCGCACGCGAAATGCGAAGGTTGTGGTATCGTTCCCCACCTGCGGCAAGTTGTTTTTTCATCCATTTTCATTTTCATTAGTTTATCGTTGCTTCATTAAGCACAAGTAATTTCCCCTATATTGTCCTGTGTGTCAGTGTTTGTTGGCTTCTCATGATATGACTAATAAAAATCGGGCCCCTCGGTTAACCCCCTTTCTTCTCATTTATTACATAACGAAGGCCTCGAATCCGGCAACATTGATTCCTTTAGGGAGCATGTGTGGGTTTATTGATCGGTTGCCTTCAGCCAAAAAAGATCACGTTCTCTTGACGCTTGTGGCAGAATGGATGTTCCACATCCGCCGCCAAGGTTTGTGAGTGGTAGTGCTGGCTAACACTCCCAGGGTTCTACTAGGAAAACATAAATACCCAAGGAAGTGGATGGGGAAACGCAGCCGCGGTAGCACAATTGGTAGAGTCCCGCACGCGAAATGCGAAGGTTGTGAGATCATTCCCCACTTGCGGCAAGTTGTCTTTTCATCCACTTTCATTTCCATTATTTATCGTTTCTTTATTAAGCACAAGTTTTTCCCCTATGTTGTCCTTGGTGTCAGTGTTTGTTGGCTTCTTATGATATGACTAATAGAATTCGGACCCCTCGGTTAATCCCCTTTCTTCAAGATAATATTAGGAAATTTGCAGGCGCCGCATTTATCCGGATGACGCACGACAGTGGCAGTGGAGACCACCGCAGGGACATTTGCCTTGCAATGACCCCAAATCATGATGATGACGATAATAATTTAAAGTTATAATGCATTTTAGCAGCCGTTCCACGCTATTTCAATGTACGACACAGGCTAAATCAGCTGTTACATGTCATTATCTCATCACTGTATTTATTAGCTGCAATCTCTTGCTTTGTTTAGACGTTGGAAATTCACAGTCCCTTCTTAACGAAGAGGCGCGTGAAAAAGACGGAGACGGGAAAGAGAGAAACGACAAACACGGACGCTCGTGTTTGTCGTTTCTCTCTTTCTCGTCTACGTCTTTACCACGCACTTTTCGTTAAAGTGGAACCACGCCAACTCGCCCAGCTCTCAGTTTTGATGAATTCACAGTCCCTGAATGGTGAGAACAAGAGCTGTACGAGCCTTGGATTCCTAAATTACCTTAGTGGTTGGTCTCCGGTAACATATTTCCTATTTTATGTGCACGGCTCCCTTACCATATTCCCACTGGCGCATCGCTACGTCTTTCCGGTGCCCTTCAATAAGCCTTGCTTCCAGCAGTTATAACGCCGACTTCAGGATCGGCGTCGTAACATTTTACTTGTTTCTATGGGTTACTAATGAAAATACGCTGTACAAACTATTTAAAATGATGACCGTCCAAGCACTCAGTACGGCTGGTTAATCAGCGAAGCTGAAACGTGCAGCCCCGGTGTTTTATCACTGGGTTAATCCCGACGGTTCACTAAATGACGGCTTGGTAGGCTGCCGGATCCTCAGTACGCAATTGCTGCTGGCTTCACGATCTTGTTCTTGCATCCGGGCTGCAGCATCGGGACGCCATAGCCGAGTTCATTCCTGGTTCTGCTAGCAGCGTTGCTGATCGAAAGCTGCCTGCTCCTCAGTAGTACGTATGACGCGTCCCCTACACATTTCGGAGCCTGTGTAAAACTGCTGCGGGCGCGCTCGGCTGCGACGGAGAACAACGAGGTCCCTACTTGCACAGCCAATCGCGCGCCTTTGTTTTATTTTTTCCGTGCAAGCGCATTGGCTTCCGCCGGAGGAGTTTTCGGCGTACAGGCGACAGAGGCACGGAAGAAGCGGTTGGCCATGTGCAGCTTCGCTGTAAAATTGCTTACCATGCCCATACGCTAAAGACAAATTCACATTTTCCACGGAGTTATGGTCCTTTTCGCACCTTTGCTGGCACGCGGTTGGCATTTAAACTTCGGCTTATGCTTTCATTACACGCTTTTATAAAAATAAATATTCTTTGTGTTTCTGCTGCTATATTTCTTTCATTCAGCGTACGAGTTCAATAGGCCAACAATGTCTTTTAAATGTTCTTTATCTTCCAGGAAAGCGCAAGTGTCCAGCGGAGACGCAAGCCATCATGGTGATATTCCTTTACATCGCTTCCATACTTCAACGCTTCCGAGTGCTTCCCGAAGAAGGAGTCACTATTGACCTTGGCGATGCAAACGATCGCCTTCCCACCAAGAATAAGTACCGGCTCCGATTCACTCCCAGGAGAAAGTAACGTGCAGGGACAGAAAAAGAATTAAGCCAGGTCTATCCATCTGGTTCTCCTGAATGGTTGTGCAGCACCGTTCCACGTTGCCGGCAATCTTCACACGCCACTATAAGCAGTCGCGTGCGTTTACTGATATTAAACAAGCTTGTGTGACTTACTGTAAGTGCGTTGTATTCATGGGCGCTTTAAAGCGAAGCTTTCTTTGCCTCTTACCTCCACTTTGCGGGTGAGAATGTTGCTGCTCCGCCGAGTATGCAGCGACTTGGGGCCCTCCAGAATGCGGATGTGGAGCTGGGTAGACACGCCCTTATAGACGTGCAGTAAAAGAGGGAAAAAGTGAAAGAGTCGGCAAAAGAAGTAGCCAAGTGCAGAAAAAAGAAGCTTAGCGAACGAAGTGGAAACAACAGGAATCAAGATCAACCGGAGAGCGCATTGAGCGAAAAGCGTTAAGGCACACAGAAGCGGAGAAGAAGGACACGTGAAAACATTTCAGTAAATATCAAAAAAAGCTCCGCGTATCAGTGATTTCCCACGTATGCGTAGGATTCGTTTATTTGTTTCCTTGTTTCTTCGTTTTCTTTTATTCGTTAACATTGTTTACGTTGTATCCGCTATATAATTCTGTATCTTAGAGCGAACAGTCATTGCCATTCTGAGGTCAGTAGGCCTCGATTTTATATTTTAAAGGATGTGAACAAGGGCACTGAGCAAATGACCAGAGCTTACGCCTTTAATCCAGCTGGCGCCCAGTCGCTCCGTACTTCTCTAAAGCTTTGCAGAAAGTGGATAACTTCCGTCCGCAACGTCCGGAGCATTCTAGCACTCTACTGACTGACACAGGCTGCCCAGGATTCTACAACACTAGTGCTCCCATTCGTTAAGTTTTTTTTTTCTGACAAAGGCTGCGTACTACACCATTTCCGGGTGATGATTACTGTTCAGACATGCTTTCTACGAAACTACAGTGTGTCTTTCCATTCAAGCTTGAGTAGCGAGCACTTGTGCCTGTGTAGGAGAAGTAGTAAGGTTGAAGGGGAAAATGACCAACCCGTCCTCCACCAGAAAATCGATGTAAGCGAAGCTTGTCCTGCGTGCGCCTGACTTTCGTCACGGTTAACAAGCAATTAATATCTAGTGAGGAGCAGTGGGAGGCTGCCTTGCGCAGCTCCAGGCCCGATCTTCAGGAGGCCATCCTGGAGTGGGCTGAGAGGATAAAGGAGGCCTACTTCAAGTAGTTCCTCCCCCACCCTCTATTCCATTGCCCCCTTCCCTTTAAAGAGGGATAAATAAAGTTTTTCATCATCATCACGGTTAAGTAACCCAGAGGTAATGGTGCCGGTTTGCTTCCGCCTCCCGCTCTCTATGCTTGGGGTCCTCTTCTCGTTGCTGTCGAATTGCCTTGGCTTGGGTGGCACTAACGGCTCAGTCGGTGCGCCAACGGTGAGCCCTTTACCGGGCGAGGTCTCGCCTGTACTCGTCGAACACTGCCCGTTATTCAGGGGAACGCCCAACGCGGGACCGTCCCATCCGTTTTCCGACACTGAACTGAACGCAAACGAAGGCAGCGTAGCGCGCTCGATACCCTTTCCTGCCCTTGCCCTCTTCGGCGGAAGCGAAACGGCTCTGATTGGTTGCGTGCGTGGCGTGAGCGCGCGCCTATGCAGCTGGAATCCTTGCTAATGACTCACGATTCGGCACCGGCGCAGCTGTCAAGTGATCAAACCGCCCTTTCCCGCAGCTGCTGTGCTCTAGGAGCAGCTGGGTTTTTTGTGTGACTACGAAAACGCCACTTGTGTCCCAATACAAGCTTCGATTGAAAGAGCTGCGATGTCTTAATGTCTTAATGAAAGTGCTGCTTTACGTCAACGTGATCACAATAAAGCTTCACATTGTCAACAGATTATTATGATGTTAGATAATGGAGTCGCCGTTGCATAAGAAGTGACAAGCAATATTAGCCTAGCTGCGTGAGCTAATTACGTGTTATTATAGATATCGTAATCTGGCATACAATCTATCTCTGCTTTGTCTTGTAAAGTTAACCATGTCTGTAACGATTCTGCTCCCATTCCTTCCCGGTTCCTTTTCTTTGCTCTTTTTTTTACCATTATTCCACTTGTCTGTTGCTGAACTCCACAGCTCGCCAGCTAGCACTCTCATGCGCTCTGAACCCAAGTACTTCTGGAAGGGGGACGTTCTTTTCAGCTTCAGCAACTATTGAAGTTCCTCCTGTACGTTTTGATTGTCGTAAGCTCGTAGTGGCCAGGAGCAATCTGGAGCAATCTGGCGCCGAGCCCAAGTGTTTCATGAAACTGCGCTGTTAGGCTTTACTGAACTTCGCTAGGGAAACATTTCATTCACTTGTCACTCCCAATGTGATAATTGGATGAGAAGGACGTCACCGATTGGAGTGGGCAACGAGCTGAAAGGAGCACCTTTAAGGTGTTCACAAGTGCCGAACAGTATGAACGATAGGAAACAAGCAGAAGCCACGGAAGGAGAACATCCAAAGGATAATTAGACATAACATCGTGCGATATTCACTATTTTACCTTTCGTGTGGTCGCGACACCACGTTTCCCTTTGGCACCATCCTGCCTTTCACGCCGTCTGGTGCTGCTGAATACGGTCATGACGTCATCGAGTTGGCTCACATGGCTGATCAGATCACCCAATATTGCCTCTCCACGTCGCAGGATTTGCAAAAAACTCCGCTATGACCACCGGCATCGAAACATGATGTTCTTTTCAGGCTCTTGCGTACTCCTCTGGTCCCCATGTGGCCTTGTCGGCATCTCCTAGAAACTTCTGTCGCGCTCCATACGGCCCTACAAAGTCTTGCGCTAAGTTAAAGGTGGGAATTATGACATTGCGCCGTTGCGGTCCATGTTGTCCGTGTTTCCCGGCTGATAGCACCAGACTTCCTTTCCAAGTCCTCACCGGACTTTCACCAAGACGGCGATTCAGCTTTCGGGGGTTCTGTTACAGAGTGATAAAGTAAGAAGACAACGTTATCAGGGTACAGCCTGGTGAGTGAATGTTTTGGTGAGCCATCTTGACTTTGTCTGTACGCTGTCTGTAAGTGCACCATATATATTTTCTGCATCCCCGAACAATAAAGAATACTTATTTAACCCTCCTTGCATCATTCCATTCTTTTGTCTCGTCATTGCTTTCCAATCGTGTACTTGTTTATACTATTTGCTATACTCCCTCAAAGCGGAGTGCTACCTGCCATAGTGCCCATTATTTCTTTCATCATCAACCTGTGCCAGAAGCAAAAAATAATAAAACAACTTGAAAATCTCTCATGGCCTCAGAATGCTTTCGCAATGTCGCGATTCAAAGAGAAAAGGTTGAGGATCTCCTTTACAGGCTTACTGTACTCTATAGAGGATATTTTACCATATACCAGCTCTCATCCCAAGCATTGCTTATATTAATTTTTTTATCTGAATAACACTATTTCTAAAAAAAACCTATTTTCTTCTTTTTTATTGCTTGCGTCACTTGTAATCTGCAGATGAACTTCTTAAGTACCTACTATGGTCTTTGTCGTATGAATAATTTGATACTGTACTTATTCTACAATATGTAAAATAAATCTGTTTATACAGCTAAATAATTACGCTGGCACACCCTATGTTTTAACTCATTGTTAAAAACTGCCTGGTCCGATTTTAGAATGTCACGTTTTTTTCGTTAATAACGCTTTTCGCTGATCCACCTCAAAGTTTCACCGCATTCTGCCAAAACTGAACACTATTTTCTCTGCTATATTCGTCTACATATTAGGAACAGCATAAACTGCTCGGAACTATTTATTTATTTATTTATTTATTTATTTGTTTATTTATTTATTAAGAAAATACTGCCAATCCAAATTACAGATTTTAGGCAAGAGTGGGCGATACATTGGAGGAAACGCAGTACAGAAAATTCAGGGGCACAAAAAGAGCATTGCGAGATGTAGACCTAAGAAAATGAAATAGAAAAAAGAATCAGTCGTCTAGAACAAAAATCTAGAATGAGATGTAGAGTAAAACAAAGAGATATAATACTACAGTAACAGCAAGTACCACTTACATAGCACAATGAGTAGTGATGAAACAGATACAGGAACCGTAAAGAAACGAAATCTGGAATATTAAGTAGAAAAGCTGTATCAGCAAATGATGAGAAATATTTTGGCGGCAAATACCACCAAAAACAATAATAATGCAAAGTAAAAGATAGAACAAGTGCACGATAGCATGTCCAGTTACAAAACTGATGAAAAATCCGATCACGAATGAAATAGTCTAACGTGAGAATGGGATTTCACAATATCTGAACCATTGATGCATAAGCTGCAGTGTGTTGTTCCTTCTTCGTTATATGATAAGCTTGGTTTTTTCGAAGGGTACTATGACGACACGCCGTACCTATCAGCCGCTGCGTGTATTCGAAATATTTATTAATAAATGGGCACAGGGGCCCACACGTTGCGTAATAAAAAAGAATCACCGCCCAAGCACTCCATACAGATGGTTAACCAGGGAAGCAGAAACGTGCGGCCCCGGTGTTTATCACTGGGTTAATACCAAAGGTTAATTAAATGATGGCTTGGTAGGCTGCCAGATCGTCGGTACGCAGTTGCTGCTTGCGCTCGGCTGCACGAGCCCGTTCTTGTGCCCGCGCTGCAGCAATGGCAGGGCGTAGACGAGCTCATTCCGGGTTCTGCTCGTGACGTTGCTGATCGAAAGCTGCCTGCTCCTAAGGAATACGTATGAAGCCTGTTTCACATGATGCGATTTTCGCCGCATCGGACGTGCGATTTCCGTCGCTTGCGACGAACATCGCAGTCCCAGTGCCACTTTCCCGATTTTCGGCTGTGACCAACTTGTTCGTCGCGCGGTCGCACTGTCACAGCGATCGCTGCTATTTTCCGTCGAAATTGCGCCGGGAGCTCTTTCGCAGTTTGTTTTGGGAAATAGCGTCTCGCTCAAAAATTGCAATGCGCGGAGCCATGGATTGCCGAATGCGGTACGTACGCGAAGGGAGAATAAAAGGCTTGTACCGCACATTGCATTCTCCCATTTCTATGCGTTCGTTGACACGCTAGGCAGCAAATGAAGTGCATTTTCACATTTGCTTCGTAGACCTTTACGAGTTGTCAATACTACGAGGCGTTCTATCTGCACAAGAAGACATGGCATTTTGGGGTCTTCACATTTTTTTTTTTGTAGCACACAAAAATTGCGCGGTCGGATCAGCTTAGATAATCTCAACCACGGCAAGTCGGCATGTCAGCGGGCCACCGGTCAACACCATGACAAACCCGTTCCTGCTTTTTGCGCAGATTCCACTCAGCCGGACTGGACCGGCACGCATACCGGATGGAGCAACACGTGTGACCATTGCCAGACTTTACGGAGTCTGCGCGCCAATACTGCCACTTTAAGTCGACGCTTTGAAGGCACCGACCCCAAGTTCCACGGCCACGACCTGTATAAGAACCTCGTCGTACGCTCATCACTTCAGTGCGCATGTTAGCGGGCCACTGGTCAACACCATGACAAACCCGTTCCTGCTTTTTTGCGCAGATTCTACTCAGCCTGACTGGACCGGCATACCCGATGGAGCAACACGTGTCACCACTGCCAGACTTTACGGAGTACCTGTATGTACAGGGTACCTGTATGTACAGGATATTTTGGTTTCAATGCTGATGCTCTGTGGTGATGTCGAAGTTAATACCGGGCCAACCACTGAGGAGCTGCTATTGCAACTTCTGAATGGTCGAAGAGTATGCAGGAAAGGCTGGACGCAATCGAGGCAGAGCTTGAGCAGGTGGAGGAATCAGCGGCAATAGTACAGAGGTAGGCCCGAGGATCGCTGATATGGAAAGAACAATTAAAACTCTGTAAAGAAAGTTAGTTGAAATTGATGACAGAAGTAATATAAACAACCTAACTGTGTTTGGCAATCCTGAACACCGCGATGAAACTTCTACGTCACTAATGGAAGATTTGGTTGATGGCTTGTTCCAAATTACACTATGCGTACAGGTATCTTCCGTAGAAAGGATACACAGAATTGGGAGGAAGAAAGCTGATAAACCAAGACGAGTAATTATTAAACATATTGATCACCGTGAAAAAGTGAACGTTCTTCAAAACTGTTTCACGTTAAAAAAAACATATCTGATGAAGAGTTCTCGGCAGCCAAGAGGCAAGTAAGAAAAATCTTGTGGGACAATACGGCTGCAATTAGAAGGCAGGGAGGAAAGGTAAAGTTGATATACGAAAAACCCGTAAAAAAAAATTATTGAGAAGGCATTGAACTCTCGTAGGTCAATGTTGAGTTTTTTATTGAGGAATTATTGATAGTTGGTTGGAGAATTGTTGGGCTGAGTGTTGAAGACTCTTGAATATTGGTCACTGAAATTTAATTGAAACACCATTGCGTACCTCAATGTTGAATAATTGTTAAGTTACCATTGAAAGTCCATTGTGTTTAGACGGCCCGTTGTGTTCGTTTTGTTGAATGGTTGTTGAGTTACCATGGATTCTCCGTTGAACTGACGTTCAGATAGTTCTGTTGACCTGTTGTTGAATTATTATTGCCACAGCACTGAAAAGCACATTGTGGCACAGTTGAGATGACATTGAGATTTCAGAAGTTTCCATTGAAATATGATTGACGTTTCGTTGGGCTAGTGGATGTTTATTCATATATTGAAATTGCTTTGCTGTTCACACTTGCATGCCCCGGTGCCTTCTCATAACACAAACAAGATCAAAGGAGAGACTGATCAACTTGAAGTACCTTTATTTACACTAAAGATACGTGCACGTGAAACATTATTACAGTACATAAGGCACCACTACATCGAACCTGGAGACATAGGCTAGTACCTACAGCACTCTAGCAGTGTAAATACATCTGAAAAAACCTATACATACGAATTCAATCAAAACGATCATTGTGGTCTTCACTTTCGACTTAAGTTTATGACTAGAAGGCAAAGCGACTCAAAAGGCAGGGATTAAGCATACCCTTGTAACAACCAACTTTTAACACATGAACACTTGAAGCTGCTTGCATGTGAGTACACAAAATACATCTGAATATGTTACATTAAAATGTTTCGTACTCTAACACATCACAGGAAGAGCTACAGCTGACTGTGAGAATGAAAAATAACAGACTTGAAACAAGTGACTTCACGTAAATATATACAAGCTTTATCACGTCTTTCACCGCGATTAGAACAGAGATGAGAGCTTGCTAGTGAATCAGCCACATATCAACGGGTGTCTCTTGCACGACGTCAAGGTGTGTTTGGCGTAGAACACTTTGCCACCTGGTAATTTGCTGCATGCGTGACCTGTGTGAAGGGAATGCGGACAGAAAATGAGATTACGCGGAATAAGAATCTGCCACAACAATGCACATAAGTACGCACGAAATAGAAGTACACACTATACTGGCAAGTAAAAATTTGCGACTCTGTACGAGTGCCATCGAGAAAAGGAAGGAATGGGTTGCTACGGTAAATGTTAGCTAAAACACGCACAGTGATGTTTCGCAGCGGGGAAAAATATTCCCGGCTCTCTCGCAGAACCAAAGACCACGCGACAGTGCATAGCCGATACCAAGCAGATATGGAATCTTTGGGTAGAAGTCCAGCAGAAGGAATGACCTAAAGATACGCCGAGAGCGATGCGAGCGTGAGCGTGCCTGTACGAGTGAGAATATGTACTGCTTCTTTAAAGCTAGCCGCTCCGGCGTGGCTCCGATCATCCCGCGCGATTTGTGTGCAGAACGTCGCGTACACCCCCTTGCACGTTTTGCGTGATAGCCTCCGCGCAGTGAGCTAGCTTCATGCACGCGTCGTTCTTCACCGCGCAAACGGTACTCAAGTGCAACGCTCAGCTCGAGGCGACAACGCGCCGATTGGCGCTACTTTCGCTTCTGGAAGCAATGCACATTCGGATCGGTCCAACTCAAAGAGGCAGCAGAGAACGGTGGCATGTTTCGGTTATCGCCAATTAAAATTGTACAGTATGCCTTCAACGGCAACCCACCGCGCTAGATAAAGATGCTTACTGCGGTAGTTTTGGCGGTGATAGGCGATAAGGTGAGCCCGTCGGCGGCTGTGGTTTTTGCCGACGTCGTCACCAAACCTCTGTTCATTTGCGCTGTGTATCCGTGTACAGTCACCGCGCGGAAGCTGCGACTTATCGGTTGGCCGCTCTCCGCAAATCCCAAAGAGGCGAAATATATTTCGCGACGCGCCGCATCATTAGCCGCAACCTAAATCGAGGAGCGCTTAACCCCTACGGCACAAAAGGTGATCACACTAACCGTATGGTATACGATAAGCCACTACGAAAAAAAATAATTCTGATGTTCCACGTGCCAAACCAACGATCTCATTATGATGCACGTCGTAGTTGGGGACTCCGTAATAATTTTGACTTCCTGGAAATTTTTACGTGCATACAATGCACAATGCACGAGCGTTCTTGCATTCCGCTCCTTTGGAATGCGGCCGCTGCAGGGATCGTATCCACGACCTCGAGCCCCAAATTGCCACGGCGGCCGCCATAGTTACGAAATGTGTAAGCGTGAAGTGCAACACTGCCCTCCGGTACGAGTGTGGTACAAGCGCAGCACAGCTGCACACCTGCTGCTCAATTATTTGTCGCGGTTCTCCTACAAGTTCGTAGTGCCTGCCTAAATACCTTGAAAGGCAGCGCGCCTCTCACGTACCGGAATGCGATAACAAGCGCTTAGACAGCCCACGTGAGCCCCCATGAAAGATGACGTGGCCACTGTACAAAATTATCACTGCGCAGAGAAGCCGATCCTTATGTTCCAATAGTGTTCTGTCATACAAATGAAGGAAATGGTATTAGACAGGAACAAATGAAGCAATGCAATTTTACGCACATGGGGCGCCGCTGCCTCTTCGCCTACCATTGTATCAAACGAAGTGACGGAGGCAGCGAGAGATATCGCACGCATTTGCTCCGGGGCATGCGGTTTGCTAGAAGAAAGTGAACGGTGTGCTTAACATGTCACGCTCGTCAATGTCAAAATAGAAAAGAAGGCTTCGTGCCCAAGAAAACGTGATTACTTACCTATCTTCAGAAGTGTGGCTGCGACTGTTTCGGGGTGCCTTCTCTCCAACAGGCATCATGGCCTATGCCGCGCAACTCATCAAAACCGTCAGGCTCACACATCAGTTGAAGACTAGTAGCTGGGTGAGCCAACCACTTCAACGGATAAACGTCCCACTTATGTCGTTAAAGCATTTCACTAAAATGTGCGTCATGATGTCCGAAAAGAAACAAACACTTTCATCAAGAAGCACGAGGCGCGAACCACCGCTCAACTGCAACCGAATAACTAAGTCCGAAAGCCTTTCACAGCTTCACTATCGTATTCAGTTATACAAAGCTTTCAAACACAACAAAACGGCACTTAAAAACCGCCAATTGATTAGCAATAATTTTTCATCAACTAACCTTTATAAGTTTTTAAGAACAACCTAATTCATAGCGTAAACAATAAATACTACGACCAAAAATGCGACTACGAAACTAGCGGTAACCGTGTGTATTGTTGCAAAAGTGTGCGCAAAACGAAGCTCGGTTGCACCCGCTTGCGCGCACACATACGCACCCGAACGCTACCTTGACGTTTGTCGCGCCACCTAGAAATAAAGATTACTACTAGTTCTGTTATTTCTATAAAAATAAAGCTTCTAAAATAGTTTGTAATGCCCTTGCAGATGACGAGGTGACAAGTAAGGCATGATAAGAGTCCGTTACCTGTATTTCTTTCATTTGCCTTTGGTGTTCTTAACTGAACATACGAGACCTGCACAGGCTAGGGAGATTAGACGACGACAGTTCGGCGAGGCTCAAATAAATCGCGTGCTTCTTGCAAGGCGAGAGACGGGAGCAGCCGCAGATACAGAAATGAGCTGTAATACTGTTGCGGCCGTTGCTGAATCTGAAGCTCTTTGAAGTCAATGGTTATAGCGGCTGCGCGCTGCGATCTCAAAGCGCGTTCTTCTTTGATCTCTAGTACCACGCACATTGCATAAAAAAACTATATTTGCTTTGCGGACAGAGGGTACGCCGTAGGAAATTCGAAGACCTCACCCGTGTATGTTTGCAGCGTGTGCGCGCTTGCATCATACGGTTCCCGCAGCGCGTCTGATGCTCGAAGGTAGCGTCGTCGCCTGTCGGCACCTGTCTTATCGCCGGCCGCGCTGCCGCCGGGTCTACTTTTGGGGAACTCCACATGCGCGTAGTCACCGTGTTTGCAAGTGAATTTCGCATTCTTCTGCTCCCCGAAACATGCTCATTTCGGATAGTACCAATGGTTATGTCATCTAGTGTATGTTAAAACGACGATGGCATTTGTAGAGAGGCGAAGAAATAAATCGTTATGAATTTTGGCGCTCATGAATCTAGTCTAACGTTGCAGTTTTTACGTAGCGAAAATGGCTACGAAAGTGGGGCGGTCCCGGAGATAGGCGCTTCAAAGCACCAGCTGTAGCGACAGCACCAGGAAGTGGCACGCGGCGCACGCGCCAAGCATTTCTGAGCTTACTGGTTTTCGAATGAGAGGAGTATGCGCGCGCTCGTGGCCTATTCGTTAGAGTACCGGGCTCGACGGCCGACCTTCGATTCCACCCCATCGGTCATACATTATTTTCTTTTAATGAAAGCGAGGTGAAAGAAGAACCTACCTGCCGCAAAGTGACAGGAATGAGGTTGGAACACATCGAAATAAATGTTTGGAATGTCTTCATATGCGAGTCCTAATTGTTGTATACTGGACTCAACTGCTAAACAAAAAAAAACAACTAAAAAAATCAACAAAAATTACCCAATAAATTGTTTATTGGGAACACTAAACGGTAACATTGTTGTGCAAGGTTTGAGTGAACTCAATTGCTCTTGAAAATTTGTTGAAGTCCGTTGTTTGAACAGTTCCCCAACAATATATCAATGGTTAATCAACAGTAATTTTTGTACGGGAAGTTCGCATTGACAAAAAAATGTTTCAGTGGGATAGTACCCAAATGAAGATGGTGCCTATCGTTGTACGTTCACTCGCGTCTGAGAAGAAAAGATGACCCGATTTTCCTGTTAAAAGTACATTTTGTTGTCTCAACGTGAACGCACGTAGTATAGTTAACAAGAGAGCAGATCTGGTAAGTATTGTTAATGGTCCATAACCCACAGATCATAGTTATTACTGAAATTCGGTTACATTGAGATTTCAACGATGCCGAAATCACTCCAGCAGGTTATGGAATTTACCGTAACGACAGAGATTCCTGAGGTAGTGGCGTAGCCATACTTTTTAAGGAGTGCTTGAATGTGTCCAGACTACCTGACCCTGTTGGAATGGAAAGCGTTGTTGTAAAGTTTGTTCTTGAAGATTTTTATATAATTGCGGGATATTATCACCCTCCAAAGTGCAGCCCTGCATTTTTTGAAAACCTGAATGAATTTCTATGCGAACATAGGAACCAATCTTGCCGAATTTTGTTGGCAGGTGATTTTATCGTCCCAGATGACAATTGGGCTAATGAGTTCCCAAATGCGCACTCTCCTACTGCGGATCCCTTTGTTGACATAGTTCTGCTGCACAATTTAACGCAGTTAGTGAAACTGCCTACTCGTGTTCACGGTGGAAGTGCGTTAACTTTAGATTTATTCCTCGTTAATGACAAAGTTATTAGTATGAATCCGAGTGTGCACATTTTTGAAGGGACTTCAGTCCACAAAATAGTGCCCTTTATCGTGGAATTGACGAAAGTTTCAAAACTGAAACAGACGGGGACCTTTGTACTCGATTTTTCTCGCGCCAGTGATGTGGATGTACTCGTGAAGTGCATTGGACAATTCATTCCCTTCCTTTGTTTTCCAATATGAATGCAATGGCATATCCGTTGATACGTTATGGCTGCTCTTCAATGATTTAGTCATGCACTGCACAATATGCTTCATTCCAAACAAAAAGGTTGCAAAACGTACTTGCAAGCCTTGGATGACTAAACAAATAGCCAGTGCAGGCTGTAAAGCCAAAAAAGCAAGGAAACGGTATCTACAACGCCTTTCCCCTGAGGGCGCACACCAGTTATCTGAACTGCCTTGTCAAAAATGCTATCAAAAAAGTAAAGATCATCATCAAAGTGTACGTTTAACAGAGTTTCTTGTTGCGTCACCGGCAAAATTTTGCCGTCACTTGCCGCCAAAGAAGCAATCAGTTTCGAACCTTATGATAATTCGCACTGCCGTAATGGATCGAAAGGACGTAGCGAATGCCTTAAACCTTTACTTCTGCTCCGTCTTCACAAGCGAGCATGTAATTCCACAATTCAATTCTTTTGACGAAATTCCTGCAATAAGTAATCTATCTATTGGGGAAGAGAGTATACTGGCACTTCTGCAAAATCTAGATATCAGAAAGTCGCTGGGAATTCACGGCATTCCTGCTTCTTTTGTCTTCTGTAACCCTGAATGGTGCGTAAGCACTTATGCTTTACATCTGACAAATCATTTCCCCTGCTGAACTTACGAATGATTGGAAACATGCTCGCACCAATACCGGAAACCGATGACCGGTCTCTTGTCTCTTCCTAGAGGCCTATTTCCTTATTATGTACATGTGCGAATATACTCGAGCACATTATGTTGGCACATATTTGCACTTTTGCTGAGGAAAACTGCATTATTGATAGCCGACAGCATGGTGTCCGTCGCAAACATTCCACGGTAACGCAATCATCAGAAATTGTCCATGACCTCGCAGCAGCATTAGATAGGGGTAATCAAATAGACATGATATTTCTGGATTTCGAGAAAGCTTTTGATAGAGTGTGCCACCAAAAACTGCTTTTGGAACATGGACCTATTCTGAAAAACGGTACATTGCTCGCATGGCTAGCGGCATACTTATCATTCAGGCATCAAACTGTATATATTGATGGATTCAGTTCGGACCCTGCCCCTGTAGAGTCCGGTGTCCCTCATGGCCCCGTCCTAAGACCATTACTTTTCTTGGTTTTTTCTAAATGACATTGCTGCCAATATATCAATTAAAACACGTATGTTTGCCGATGATTGTATACTTTGCCATGATATATTGTGCCACGACCATCAGGAATTATTGTATATGTCTCTACGTAAAATTCAGACCCGGTGCTCAACTTGGCAAATGTGCATTCATTATGAAAAAATAGTAGATATAACTGTGACACGCAAAGTTAATCCTTTGAAGTTCCGCTACACCATCGATAACACCTTATCTGAGGTTACAGAATACAAATACTTAGGAGTCATAATTACATCAGATCTGAAATCGAATGACCGCATAACGAACACTGTAAATATACAAGTGAAACCACTTGGATATTTGAGAGGAACCCTTTGTAAATCCTCTACAGAAATTAGACTGCTCGCGTACAAAACTTTCATCAGATCAATTCTAGAATATGCAGCAGTTGCGTGGGATCCACACACAAAGTGCAATATTTTACCAAACTTGAGAATGTCCAACACAAATGGATCAGGTTCATATATATTTGTTACAGTTGGAAAAAATTCCCATCAGCCCTTTTGCAAACGGCCTATTTAGGGACCCTACAGGTAAGACGACCGCAGGAAAGACTAAAAATGTTCTAATTATTTGCCATAACCAACTTGGAATAAACAAAAATGCATATTTTCATTCAATTACCCAGCGACAAACCCGTTCTTTCCATTCAAAGAAGGTGAGCGAGTTCTTGTGCAGAGGAAAATGTGTTCAAAGCCTCTTTTTTCCCGAGCACAAATCGCACATGGAATAACCTACCTGCCAATGTGGTTGAGTGTTGGAAGGTGTCTTCTTTTATAGTGCTTTCCGCAATAGCTAACGATGCTTCACGTTGTCGTGGCACATTGTTTGTACTTCGCTTGGTACGTCTTATGAAGTTTCTTCTAATGCCGCACTTCCTCGACCAAATGTACATTGTATTCCTATATACTGTACTACTACTTACCCCACTCCTCCCTAAAACCTGACATCCAAGCTGGAAGTAAGTAATAAATAAATAAATAAATAAATAAATTGCAAATGACAAGAAAGACAAGTACCCGAAGTTTTAACGGTGTGCTGAACGTGGTACAGTTCAGCTGCATATTCATGTCTGTTTTCTAGCATGAATTTCCTTATGCGCCTTGAAAGGTTATCTTACCTCAATTACCCAATAAATTTGACATGGCGAATGTACAGGCTATCGGAAAAAAATTTGTACGATAGCATTAACTCCGTGGCATGAATAAACAGCGTTGTCATTTTGTTTTCGAATGTTTTATGCACATTAATTTGCATCTCTTCTCTGGATAATTTTTTTCCTGCACAGAAACCAATAAATCTTGAATATGTTTGTCTGTTGTATGCTTACTGCACCTGTATTAACATTTGCTTTGAATGGTAATTACCTCTACAGATAGCAAATTATTGGCTTGCTATAGTGGCACAGTGACAACGCACCCTCCTACACCGTCATGTAAAACGGGCCACAATGCGCGGGAGAGCAGCCTATTCTTGGGTAGACAAACGGTAGAAGACGATACGTCAAAGAAAAGTAATACAAAACTATGCAGCGAAGTCAGCCAGTTGCATCACTTCCTGTGAATTTTTTAATCACGCGCCGCGAAGTCATTCTTTTTCTGGCATAAGTAGGAACACTTGCCGCGGCCTTGGCATTCTTCTGGCGCATGAAATTTTCCGCATTGGCGGCATTAGGACTGCTTTTTGCTGACTCGTTCAGTTCCTCTCGTGCACTCTACTTGTAGACTTTCCTTAGATCACGCCGCATTTTGCTGTGCAGAAACTCCAGATGCTTTGCACATTGGGTCATGTTTGTGCAGGCTAAGGTCCTTCTCGTCAAGCAACTTTGGTCTAAGCTTTTTATCGTTGATACCACAGACCACTTGCTCCTTTATCAAGATTGTTCAAGCTCTCCAAAGTTGCAAAGTTTCGCTTCCTTCTTGATATCCCACAAAAATCTTTCAGAGTTTTGCCTCGTCCTGTACTCGAACGCGGAACAAGTGCCTTTCATAAACTTCGTTCCCTTGCTGGACACCATACCCTTCAAGCTTCGTGACCAAAGTTTAGTAATGTTCTTTGTACTCACGTTCTGCAAACACGAAGTTGTTGTACACCTCCAGGGCATCATCACCAGCGGTGCTGAGGAGGGTTCACACTTACAATGCTTCTATCCTTGGCTTGTCTGACGAAGTCGCTGCGATGAAGAGTTCCAACTGCTTTTTAAACAGCAGCCAGTTTCTTTTCAAATTTCTGGAAAGCTGCAGCGGCATTGAAGGCTTGATAGGGTCCATTCTGCTGCCGAGACACAATTCTGAAGCCGTGTATTGTGTTGGAAGTAACAGACTGAAGAAACACGTTGTTGAGCAAGGAATGACCGGCTGGCCGTTTATTCATATCGCTAATGTATCTGCATGGGCAGCGAGGAAAAAGAAGAGTCATGGGAAGAAGACGCAAACGCTATCGGCGCACACGCGCGATAGCCCGTTCTGATATACTGACCAGTTACGTTTGCGCGTAAAAGTACGTTATGCTTGTTATCTGAGACCCCCCCCCCCCCACTTAATTAAAAGTAAATCAAAGTATGGGTATTCCCGTGTCAAAACCGCGATCTCAGTAAGAAACATGCCTTTGCGGGGGACACCGGAAAATTGAGCAACTAGGGTTCTTTAACTTCCCCCGATACTCGGTACACGATGTTCTTGCACTCAGCCCCCGTCCGAATGCGGCAGCCGGGCCCAGAATCAAACACGTGACCTCGGGCTCAGCAGCCCAACGGCACGGCCACTCAGTTCACAACACTTCAAGAAAAGAACATCTATTAACGTAGCTTGGATTAAAATTCCTGGGTATGCCTGATTTCTTTACATGAGTGGTTGCGTGCCAGACTAAAATGGCTGCATAGACAATTGGGCACGCGCCAACATCATCGTCCCTAATGTGCAATCCAGCAAGTTGCTCACACAGCCTCCTATATGGTCCCTCATTAAACAGCCGCTTCTCAGCACTTCGACGGTGCTGAGTTGACAATGTCTTGCGGATGATGACTATGTTTAAGTGCTTCGATGGTGAAGCACCGTCGAAGCACTTCGACGGTGCTGGCGGTTTTCACCTGCTATCCTCGATGCCTTGCAGTCATCTTCTCATACTTGGTAATTTGCCCTTGAATATGCATGATGTCCTTAGGCTGTAGCGTGTATTTTGAGGAAGGAATAGTGGAGCTTCCTGCAATACGTAGAATGACAGAGGCAGAAGGTAAGCAATACTGGAGTCTCCAAAGCTATTGTATGTAGGTGCTACGTTCCTTCGTGTAATACATATTTTTCTGCCGCGTCACTGTTTTCGCCGGCGTCATCACTCATTGTTGCGCATGATTAAAGAAAAGAATGCAAAATGAAATTATACGTTACCGATGGTCAGCACCTGTTTACTTCTTCAAGGCCATTATGCCCCTTCCGCCACTTGTCCATGCAGCTACCAGTGACACAATGAAATACGAAGAGAATAAGTAACTCTTTAACAACATGCAAAATAACTTCCTGCCGTCTTACCATGAAACGGCGACGAAGCAGTAGTGTCACACGCTGGCAGAACCCAACAACAATCCTAAGAACCTAAGAACGATGCTCAGGCGCATTTCATAGAGTAACGACGTCGTAAGCCCGGAGACCGGGCGACGGGGTGTTACTGGGCATCGCTGCTAGTCATTGCTGCAGGCGTAGCCACGACCGCCGCCACCTCATCGGGAAACACGTAGGGCCACCTGCCGGAATCGGCGAATCTCCACAGCTCGGCCGCGAAACGGCTCGTGTCGTTTACTGTGTTATTATATGCAGTTATATCGCAGGCGAGAGCTTGCGCGGCCAAGAAACACGCGGATAGAAATAGGCTCCGAGAGTGAAAGCGAGGGTGACATGTCACCGCGGTGATGCCCTCTCCCCTCGCGCAGCACCTGGCGCGCTGATGCGGCAGCAGCTGTGCCCTTTCGCCCACTCTGCTCCGTCGAGGCGCGCTCGTGACGTGGCGTCGTAGCCAATAAAAACCAATTTACGTGCCGTTTCGCTGCTACAGACCGGCTTTTACGCTCAATCAGCCATTTGACACTTTCGCATCAATAACAACGTGTAATTGTTCGTAAACCCACTATTGTTCACCACTAGGCAGAATTGGAAATCAGCCTTTCAACCCTGGCTTGGTAAAGTCAACAGAACAGCCAGGATAATCTATGCGTCAATCGGTTGTTTTGTTCTTATTTGAGTCCAAACTTCCAAGTTTTTCTTTCTGTGCCCCTGGATAATCATGTTGTCCGCCATCGTGTCTGGTTCTCGGTTTGCGAAGAGAAACGGAGGTTGAAAAGCTCCGTATGCGATAACCATGGTTAGGCGACTAACCACGGTTACATCTGCCACGTAGCTAGCAGTAAGTATACAGTCAGCCGTAATCGTAGTTAGCTTAACCATGGTTAAGTCTCCCCGTGTGACAAGGATATAAGTGGCCCCTATATTTTGTTTTCATCTGACCGACGACCCGGATCACATTAACAACAAGGCTCTCAGAAACCTAGAGGACGCATCGATCGAGTTTTTCACAGATGAGATAAATCGGATTTGGGAGGAGGGAACTCTACCGGAACAATGGAAGTTGGCGAAGGTCATACTCATCCCAAAGCCCGGTAAACCGCGGAGCTTGGACAACCTCCACCCCATCTCACTGACGTCATGTGCAGCGAAGGTAGCCGAGTACGCCATCCATAACATAATTGCCCAGTGTATCGAGACCAACGACCTTTTCCCTCACAACATAATAGGTTTCAGGCCAGGCCTCTCCACCCCGGACGCCATGAAGCTTGTCAACACTCAAATCCGGGAATGCTGCTCTCGGGATATGAGAGCCATCCTTGGTTTGGACCTGGAGAAGGCCTTTGAAAAAATCCGTCACTCGACCTAAGCTCGTCCTTCCATGCCTTCGTCAGTTCTTTCTTGAGCAAACGATGTCCCATCCTTAAAGCTGGAGATTTGGAATCACAGAAAATGGAGATGAGCAGAAGAGGCACCCCCCAGGGATCAGTCATCTCACTACTCCTCTTCAACATTGCAATGGTCGACCTCTCGAGATACCTAGGCAAGGTCCAGGGCATCGGTCACATGATCCACGCGGACGATATCACTGTGTGGGCGCGGGTGGCAGTGACGCACAAGTCGAAGTAGCTCACAAGGAAGCTGTCGACACTACGGAGAACTTTCTAACACACAGGCGACTCCAGTGCTCCCAAAATAAATCGGAGCTCCTTCTCTACAGCCCAACTAGAAAGGGCCGCAAGCCACAGAACTGGAAACCCCCACTGAAATCGACATTTATCTCTACACTAAATGGGGATCACCATTCACAATAGCATCAATTAAATAGCATCAAATAGCATTACCATTCAAAAACTAGAAAAGAAGACGGATAGCGTCATCGGTGTAGTCAAGCGGGTAGCTAACAGGAGATTTCTGAGCGAAGAGAATCTGATAAGGCTAGTCCACGCTTTCTTGTAATGCCATTTCACGTACGTAGCGGCCATGCACGTCTGTAAGACGGCCGAGCTAGACAAGCCAAATGCCATGATAAGGAGGGGGATCAAGAGTGCGCCCGGACTACCAAACTACACATGCTTTGAACGACTCCTGCAGTTGCGTATTCATAATGCTCTGGAAGAAATTGCAGAAGCACAAGAAAGGGCAAAGATTATTAGACCCCTCCGGCACCAGGGCGGACAGACGACTCCTAACAGAAGTGGGCATCTCCCCGGCCACTGTCGAAGACGCCTACAAGGGCCTTACGAAAGAGCAGAAAGAAAAGCGCTTTCCCCGCTTTACCTGCGGGGAAAGCGCTTTCGGCTCGATGGGGCAACAGGAGATGTAGTTCAGCAGTGGCCTTCGCATAAGCGTACAACAGGATTGCCTCTCAGGGTTCTAATCATTATTTGCAGGAGCATAAAGAATAAAATTGACAAATTTCAATGTCTGCTACGTACCCTACAGCCCACGGTAGTGTTGGGCACCGAGTCATGGCTGGATTCTTCGGTTTTAGATTCTGAAATTTTTCCGGCAAGCTACCAGTGTTTTAGGCGTGATAGAAATTATCATGGTGGAGGTGTCTTTATTCTTGTAAATAGTAGAATACATTGCGTTCATGTGGCAAGCCCACTACTTGATATTGAGGCAGTTTTTTGTAAGTTTCGGCTCGTAAATGGAAAAAGCATGGTGTTCGGCTCCAACTACCGTCCACCAAGCGCGTCGTATGAGCAGTTCATCAAACTTTCTGAGTTTTTGGAGTGTTTGAAAAATGACCGTGTTTTGATCGGAGGGGACTTTAACCTACCTGAAATTGACTGGTCATGTGCAGTTCCCAGGAACTCTGTTAGTGGTTGTTTGTACTCCTCGTTTTTTGATCTAATGGACACTCATGCATTTGAACAATACGTCCTCAGTGCGTCACGTGATGATGGTACTGGCCATGTCTTGGACTTGCTATTGTGTAATTGGTCTGGTATTGTATCAGACGTTCATGCACTACCTGGATTGAGCGACCATAATATTTTTATTGCTGACGTTAGCGTTACAAATGTGCCAATAGTGAAAAAACCGCCTAGAAAAGTGTTCTTCTATGGTAAGGCTGATTACTGTTCTATAAATCAGTCGTTAGATTTGTACTTCCCAACGTTTGACACATTGGCGGATGATTTGAGCGTTGAACAGCTGTGGGAAAGCTTTAAAGCAAAGCTCTTCTATCTTCGAGATAAGTTCGTTCCAGCTCGGATGCTTTCATCTAAACGTGATAAAGATAAACCGTGGTTTCGGCAGGAACAGCGCATCTTGCTGCGCAGGGTGCGGAGGGTATACTTAAAGTATAAAAAACACAGGTCCCTGGAAGACTTATCCAAACTAAAGAGGTTAAAGCTTGATTTTGAGAATTCAGCCAAATCGGCTAAGGAATCTTATTTTGCTCGTCTTGGGGAACGGTTGGTAGAAGATACCAAAGAATTTTGGAAGTATATTCGGCATAGTGGACAGAACGACAGTTCTGTCCCTCCTCTTGAATACCTAGGCACGGTACTTGATGATGACAAGCGCAAAGTTGAAGCATTTGGTAGTTATTTTTCTTCTGTGTTTAGTAATCGCCAGTTTCGGGTTGTAAGTCTCGATTTTTCGCTATGCAATGAAGAAATGCCCGAAGCTGAGTTTGCTTTGGAAGGTGTACGCAAGCTCTTAGAAAATGTTTCTCCCAGAAAGGCGAATGGACCAGACAATATAGCAGCAGCAATGCTTAGTAGTTGTTGTGAATCGTTGTGCATTTATTTCCGCCGTCTTTTCCAAAAATGTTTAGACATGGGTGCCGTACCTACCGACTGGAAATTGGCAAATGTTGTGCCTGTACACAAAAGTGGGCCCAAAAACTGCATTGAGAACTACAGACCGGTGTCTTTGACTAGTATTACATGTTAACTAATGGAACACGTTATATATAGCTGTATTATGTCACATCTAGTTAAAAATAATCTATTAAATGCAAACCAACATGGATTTCGGCAGGGTTTTTCTTGTACTACGCAGCTTGTTGAATTCACTCACGATTTGGCTCAAGCAATAGACAAAAGGCAGATAATTGATTGCATCTTTTTAGATTTTCGAAAAGCATTTGACGTTGTGGCTCACGACCTACTTATTAGCAAATTACACGCCTACAAGTTGCACAAAAAGGTAATTGCATGGATATCTGAATATCTTTCACACAGACAACAGTCTGTGGTTCTCAATGGCATCTCCTCTGATCTTGCTGCAGTGACCTATGGAGTACCCCAAGGTTCTGTGTTGGGGCCCCTCTTGTTTTTATTATATATAAATGATATCACTAGCGGTATTATGTCATCTTTCAGGATGTTTGCAGACGACTGCGTAGTATATAGGGTTATTGATAGTGATTCCGATTTTTATGCACTTCAGAGTGATTTAGACAAACTTTCAACTTGGTGTGCGAAATGGGAAATGTCACTTAACGTTTCAAAATGTTTAAACATCACCTTTACAAGGAAACATTCACACAAGACATACGAGTACAAATTAAATAGCGTTACCTTAAGCAGGGTTACGGAATGTTAGTACTTGGGAGTTTGGTTTACCTCGGATTTAAGGTGGAACAGGCATGTACAGGAGGCAAGAAAGAAGGCGGCACGAAAGTTGGGCTTCCTCCGTCGAAATTTTGGCCAATCACCTAGTAAATTGAAAGAACAGTTGTATTTTACTCACGTACGTTCGGTACTTGAGTACGCTTGCATTTGCTGGGATCCTTATACGTGTCAGTTAGTCGATTTACTGCAAAAAATTCAGAATAGGGCGGTTCGATTCGTTCTTGGTAATTACGACAAGAACTTCAGTATTACCGAAGGCAAGCGCAGACTTAATTGGCAAGATCTAAAGGATAGAAGAAAGTGCCTCAGACTCAAATTTTTTCACAGTATTTACTATTCTAAAATAGGCATCGACAGGAACAAATATATTAAATTACCATCGTACATTTCCCGTAGAAGAGACCATGCCTTGAAACTCCATGAATTTCCTTTTAAGGGTGACACCTTGCGTTATGAATTTTTTTACAGGACCACGAGGGAGTGGAATGCTCTCCCGTCAAATATTGTTGGTATACAATGTAATGAAACGTTTTACCGCGCTTTGTGTGTTGAAATTAGTGTCAACTGATGTAGATATGTATATACCCCCCTGCTGTAATGCCTTCTAAGGCGATGCAGGTACTCAATAAATAAATAAATAAATATGCCCCGCCCCGCGCAATATGCATCTCCAGCGCAACGTAGAAAGAAGGAAGGCCAGGGCGGTGGCGCTCATACGCCGCGTGACAGAACTTCCTGGCGGCTGCTGCTTCGTTGACGCGGCCTAGTATAGCAACAGCAACAATTTCACGGTAGTCTCCATCAACCACGGGTGTCGTGCCGTTAACGGTGCTTCGGTACGAAGCACGTCATCGCGTGCGGCCGAGCAAGTGGCCATTGCCTTGGCCCTTCTGGACGACAAACATGCTAATAACTTCAGTGACTCCAGGGCAGCCATCCGCGCCTTCAGCATTGGCGCAGTGCGTAGGGAAGCCTGTCGCATCCTCGACGACAAAAGCATCGCCTCCCACACTCTCACGTGGTATCCCGCTCAAATGGGATCCATCATGGGAGGCCCCCAAAACCTCAACGAGCTGGCCCACTACAAGGCGCGAGGTCTCGTTTTCCGCGACCACGGATAACTCCACAAGCCATAACATATGGCTAAAGGGGCAGCCGATACCGGAAAGCCAACAAATCAGGATCCTTGGAATGTGGGTGCAATCCAACCAGCGCTGCACCCACACGCTGAAAACACTCAAGCAGTCAACAACCCAAATAGCACGCATGATCACTCGGGTGTCACAAAAGAGATATGGGATGAAAGAAGGAGACACACTTAAGCTGGTTGGCAACCTGGTGGTCAGCAGGGTCGCATACTCACTCCCGTACTTCAACTGCACCAAACAGGAAATACAAGAAGCGGACACAATTTTACGCAAAGCGTACAAAACAGCACTTCACCAGCCGAACAATACATCGACAGAGAAACTAATGGCACTTGGTTTAAGCAACACCTTCGAAGAACTAAAAGAAGCCCAAAGTATCGCACAGCTCATGAGACTCCAGCAGACCAAAACGGGAACGGAACTGCTAATAAGGCTAGGCTTCGCGGAATCAATCAAAGAAACCCAAAGAACGGAGGGGATTCCTGATGAATATCGGAAAACATACACTGTTAGCCCCCTACCCAAAAACATAGACCCAAACCTCCACACGGCGCGAAGGGACGCAAGGGCGAAATACGTCGAAAAGTACCTGGCCACGAAAAACACAGTATACACAGACACACAGTATACACACACAGCATCTGTGTATACACAGTATACACAGATGCTGCAGTATACGCCAAGCAAAGAGGCACAAACATAGTAAAGACAGCTGCGATAGTAATAAGCCAGGACTACAAAGAGATCAGCAGCGCGTCAATGAAGGACTGCTCGGTAACGGAAGCTGAGGGAATAGCCGTAGCTCTAGCGGCAGTGGAGGGCTACCGATCCGAAAGGTCTTTAACAATACTCATCGACTCGCAAACTACGTGTCGGAATTACATGAACGGCAGAATAGGACGCAGAGCGCTTCACATCCTCCGCTCCTGCAGGGCTATCAACAAAGTCAGGCATACAATTTTCTGGGTACCGGGACACGCTGGAATAGAAGGGAACCTAAGGGCGGACAAGGCAGCTCGAGAGCACACAAACCGAGCGGCCACAAGCACCGACCCTGAGGAACCCATACCAGTCAACCCAAGCTACTCAGACATTTTGAATTACTATAAGGGCGTCCGAATCAAATACCCTCCACCCCACAACAGCCTAAATCAGCATGAAGCAACCTCTTGGAGGAGGCTGCAAACAGGAACATATCCAAACCTAAACATACTAATAAAGATGTTTCCCACCCAGTATAGAGACATTTGCCCCTGGTGCAGCGCCAAGCCCACCTTATATCACATAACATGGGAATGCGTTCAGAATCAACAATTCCTTCAAATAAAAGACCCGAGTGCGTAGCAGTGGGAGAGAGTGCTCTCCAGACCATATGCTCTGGCGTCGCCCCTCGTTACGAGGCACAGGACAAATCAATGAGCTCAACTGGCTCTCCGCTATCAAGAACCCCGATACCGGGGTGCAACTATGGGCTGTCCAGAAGGCCCACGACGCGGCGGTCGAGCATGGCCTGACTGTCCCAACGTGGGAGCGGCCCGCAGCGCGCTGAGTCGCATGCCCCAGGACCTTCGTTAAAGTTTTCCATCCATCCATCTATCCACCCATTTGACGGACAGTACTGTTTGTCAACTTCTTCCCCCTTCGTTTCTCGCAAGTTAATCCTGCTTGTTGACGTTCGCACTCCTGTGCTATAAGTAAAAAAATTTCACCTACTGTAACACACCACGCTAGAGGGAGCCACGGCTCCCACTCACCGCCAAACTTTCGAGAGGGCGGCTATGCTATTTGCAGGCCCAACGAGCCCAACGTCATGGCGCCGCGAGCAACGCGCAAGCACCTATTGCCGTCACACGCCCTACGTATAGAAAAAAGGCACTTTAGAAAACATATTTTACGGCTTTGGAAGAGTCAGTAGAGCAGTGCGACATAGTTGTGAACGCCAGGCAACCACCGAAAGCCGGTTACGCACCCGCACTCAATGCGACGTGGGGCCCAGTAAAACATTAAGCTACTTCTACCAACAAAGGTGTTCGATCCATACTTGTTTTAACCACCACCGTGACTGAGTGGTTATGGCGTTCTGCTTCTAAAGAGTTCGCGAATTGTATTCGCATTGAACAACAACTGCGTTCTGACAGGCACGAAATCGGAAACAAAACGCTGATATGCATATTAGGCGGACATTTATAAACCACACGTGGCTTACGAAGCAAACAATCCCTCACTCACCGCGCTTCTTTTATACGGTGTTTCCATCGCGCAGGTGCGTTATGGCGTTACCTCTAACGCGTAATATCCGAATATCGGTCTTTGAAAATCTGTGCGCAGCTGCGTGGTTGCAAAATATATGCAACATATCGCTAAGCAAAGCGCATTAAAACTCTTGAACAATATACTGCCTTCGCTGGGGAAACATTCACTCCGCATGACTCTCAGAGCAGCGCCGGGATTCGGACAAACACCCTCTCACGACACATGCTGCTATGTATTTCTAAAAGCATCGTCATCCCCAATAATACCCACGTGTGTCACAGAGGTGAAGCGCAAAAGTTTTTGCGAAGACATGACTGTTTCTTTTATATGTTGAACGACCGCCCAAAGTAGGGCGCGAAGCATTTAAATTCATCTATAGTAAACTTTGCCACATTTCTTTGTTTGGCCAAAGTACCTCAATTTACCAGCAAAAAAGTGTAGTAAGCACACTTATCCAAATCCCCAAGCAGAAAGCAATGTGACTGTTATTCTTTCACCCCCATACAAATTCAGAAAGCTGAGACAAGCGTGCGATGCGGTTTGGGCTTCGCGGTAACCACTGTCCGTTTCCAGATTTTACCATCTTCAGTTTACCGACTTTATGCAAGAGTGATCCGGGCAGATTATGCCCATTGTTCGCGCGCTAATATAACGGCGCGCTTATGAGTCCGTCTGTTGGGCGCTGTCTCGAGTTGGCACTTTGTTCGGCGAAAAAAGGAAGGCGCTAGAACGCCGGGCACTCCATATCGTCGGAACCTGAGGGTTGATGAAAGGCGGTGTCTCGGGCGAACTGCTACTTTCCTTCGAGGTTACGGCAGCGCTTGTCAACGCTGCTGCTCTTCCGGAATCGTCCTGTTGAAGATTTTTAGCATCGTCGGTCGTCCGATCCCAGGCACAGACTTCTTGTGCTGGCAAGCGACGGCCCTCAGCCTCATTTTCTGCTTCTTTTTTGCCGTCCAAGCGTGGTGGAGTGGCGGCCTCTGCAATGGCAACACCGAAGCTGACTCGCTTTGGGTCGAGAACAATGGGCCGTTCCTGTGACACTGACAACAGGCCATGTGAGTCCTGGCCAGGCGGCGTGGCTCTGGAGCTAGTGGAGCCCTGAGAGACTCCTTCGAGCCATCCGCTGAGCCGGGACACCATTGGTGCTTTCGGAGCGAGTTGCCCCGATGTGGCCATCACGGTTTGTTGGTCTGAGCCTTCGGTCCGATTGAAGCCGACAGAAGGAAAGGAAAGTGGCCTCGACGAACTGAACAGGACCCCTCGGGTCAGCCCTTTCGCCGAAACCTCGATTGGGCTGACTTGTTGGGCCACTGCGATGAAAAGAGGCCCTCGTAAGAGAACTGTTCTCTTAAAGGGGTTTGATTGCGAGGAAAAATATTATGCACACCTCAGGCGCTCCAGGAATTCATTTAAGTGAAGCTTTTATCTGTGTTTGCAAAAACGCTGTTCTTGTGACCTTTTTCTTCCCCTCTTCCCCTTCCCTTACGTAGAGTAGCAGGCCAGATTATCCGGCCGACCTCTCTACATTTTCAAGTAATTAAGATACCTCTCCTTCTTTTCCGTTTGGAGATATATAGCTCACAAAACGCATCGCTCAATATAAACTTGTGCGGCCGAATTTGGAAAGCTTTTCGTTAGTAATTGCTGTTTTTCAATGGCTGATGGCCTTGGCTAATAATATTTCCTACATCACTATTGGCTGGCACGAATGTTTTGCCGTAAGAACCTTTTGTGAATGCGGGCCCTGGTGTTGGAAGATACAAGTCCTGTGCAATAATGACGAAGGAATGTGGACGACGGCGGGAATAAGGGATGACGACACTACAGCAACGACCCTATGACGACGTTAGATGACGATGTTAGATGACGACGACCTCGTGACGACGGAGACTTCGGGACAACTGGATAGCCACACTGGAATGACAAAGACAGGTTGACCACTATGGAATGACCGTGATGGCATGATGACACTTGAATGACTACGACAGAACGATGACCATATAACGACATGACGACGACATTATAGGGCGATCACGGCAAGGCAACAATGGGTTGACGACAGCGATACTACGACAATGCGATGACGAAGCTAGAATGACGACGTTGGAGGGATCACGACGGCGTTACGACAGTGCGATGACGAATCGGGAATGACCGCAATGAATTGACCACAAAGCGACACATATAAGTTTCGCATATATCTCGTGAGGAAGCCAAAACCCAATCCCGGAGAAGAGATAAAGAAATCACTTAACTAAAAATGTTCACTTTTGCTGACGGAACGTGGGGCGTCGAATGTCGAAAATTGCAGTGCCTTTTCTGAAGTGGTCATGTGTCAAAAATGGTCGTGTGTAGCTATACCGTCCAGCTCGAAGTAAACTAGAATCACGTTAGATATAGGCAGATGGTTCAATTTAAACGCAGCTCAGCGTAAGTGCTTTTCTTGTATTTTTTTTCTCTACACCACCACGGGGACAGAATTGGCACACACACAAAAAGCGCGTACTCAAATGTAGACAACGTGACTGAAGCTGTTATGTTGAAACACTCTGCGCTAGAAAGAGTGCATATCGCTGGAGACAAGAAACCGCTTACACTGCTCCGGCTGGTCCTTAGCTGGGCATTCGAGATCGTGGCCTTCGTCGGCGACCAGGTCGGGTTCTGTGGGAAGGACCAAGCGGCGCGGATCGTAACGGGCAGTCTCCTCGAAGTGCCTCATGTGGGGCGGACCCAAGCCGCATCCGAGCTCTTCGATCTGCATCGCCTCGAAGCTGGATGAGGAGGGGATCCACCGCTCGCGAGAGCTGCTCGCCCCTGGCATCTCAGCGTTCGACGAAGACTTGTGCAAAGTGTACGAGATCCGCCCCAGGTTGGGCACCACGTGCATGGCGTAGCCGCTCTGCGAGGGGGGGCAGGGGTGCAGGAGAGGGATGTCAAGGATAGCTGGAGAGGCTATAGCGTGGCGAAATGCCTGGCATGACACTCCGTATTATTAGGGCGAAGGATTCAATAAATAATTTCCGGGAACGATATTAAAAAGCTCGGTGCGAAAACAATCATTCATGGAAGAAGAAACAAGAAAAGCAAAAAAAGAAACGACACACTTTAACAAAGGTCCTTGTGTTTCAGTAACAGTATAACTTCTCCTTCAGTAACAAAGGTGAAGTTAGTTCCGTCATGTAGTATTGAAAAGCAGTACTGACGGCATCTTTCCAACTTTTCATATTTTTTTACCGCAATCGAAAGCCCGGGCCCTCTAAACAATAGACGAAGAGGTAAAGCATATGACCGTCCTAAAAAATTTACTGCAATGCTTGATTGTCATGATCCGTCCGGGTTCGTGAACAAGGTAGGGCTCGAGGCACCCTCCGTTAGACGGATGCTCTGCAGCGTAGTGGGGACGAACGATGACTGACCGCCGAGCAGCTGTGCTCGTCGGTGTTTACTGGGTGCGGTGCCCAACGTTGCCTACCGGGCATGGCGGGTCAACGAAGACTATGCCCGAGGGGGCGTCACATGCTTGTTACATTGATTTCTTTAACCAGTTTCGTTTCCAATACCCAGGAGGGTTGATTAATTATGACGTCACCATGTAAGTTAGCGCGCACCGTGCCTGCGCTTCTTATGGTTGTCACACGCAAGCGCAGCCATAATAAATGCGTGCAGCACACTTGTTGTATCTCTCTATGAAAACGCTATCATGCATAGCCTTATTGTTACAGGATGTCAGCAAATTTAAATCTCTCATGACGTCGCGATGTCGGCTATGACGCAAACCCTGTCATTTTTAGAACAAATTTAGTGTCAGATAAAGCTATCTTATAAGTGCTTCCCAAATTTCCCATTTAGTAAGTGCCATCATTCCTCATGCGCGACACCTGTAGCAGAGCAAGGTCGATCCAAATAGGTCGCGAAGCGGTTCAGTACAGATTGTCATCGACATGAGCATGGGGGGTTATGGGAGCAGCGATTGAAGCGCGACTATGTTTGGAGGGAACAAACACTGGGAAAGAAAAGCGCGTTTTTAATTCAAACGAGACACAATTAGATTCATTAAACGAAAATAAAATTCCTAGTCAATTTTATATATTCGGGATGAGTTAAAAAAATACGTTTAATTTCATTATTATTAACAAATGCATTTCTTTTCAGCGCCCATCGCTACAGGGGGCGTTGACGCCACTATCACTCGAAGTGCAATGCACGTCTTGAAAAGGGCAGAAAGGCGATCTCATATCACCTGTTGAAATACGCCCCCCTCACAATTTGTGCTTTCTTGCTTGTCGAAGTTTGTCTAAAATTGGTGACGCGGGTAGCTTCATTGCTTCTTAATCTGTTCAGTCTAAAGTAGTGAGTTACGACCGCCAGATAATTGTGTAGTTGTTTTCGTGCGACTGCGCTGGCCGACGGGCTTGGCATCCGACAATAGGATCGGCACTCTACACCTAAAGCTTTCGTCGGCCTCCAAAGAAAGTATGTTCTGTGCAGGGATGCGATTTCGACAACCGTACGGCTGGCCTTTTCCTGCATCGCTTTCCACGCTGAAAGCTCGAAACGCCCATCAAGTCGAATGGCGGGGCATTTGAATATATAGCTCCAAAGGAAGAACAACAAAACAAATTTCGCGCCTTCGAAAACAAAATCACGTCACTTCTGCTTTTAACGGACATGGCGTCATGTTATTTTTTCTTCCGCCGGAAGTGTTTCCACAACATACAGATGGCGCTAAGCCCCATGAGCCGGCGATGGACCGCCATGTTTTGAACGTATGGGCTCCTATGGAAGCTTCGCTACCAGGTATATTTACCTTGTAGCAGAGTGTCTAAAACTTCGAAAATACATGTGAGTGCTCCTTTAATCCGTGTGTCTCGAAAAGAAAAGTCACACACGCCTTTGCCGCACGCAAAGCAAGCACGGTGTTTCCCCCCCTAGTCAAGAACGATCCGCGCGTTCATGGCGTGTTACTCGATGGACGTTTAGTGAACTATTTCAGTTCTTTATTGCGGATACAAATCACTTGCATGTGCGTATTATAGGTGCCAAATCCGCGCGAACAGTGCATACGTGGCATATGCACGAAGACATGCGCATTGAGCGATCAATTTGGTGAGCGGTCAATTTGGTGGTCATTGCCCTGGTTCTTACCGAACCATAATTTCTATGGCTAAGAATGCGTTCTCGCCGCTTCCGAAGCATATTGTTTCTTGTGGCTCCACAGTTACGCCAAGACTTTTAAGCTGTACAAACATGATCTCGAATGTGCGCACTCTATTCCTACGAAATTTTTTAATGCCCCGTATTTCTCTGTCAACTTTCTTCCCTTTCTTTTCATAGCGAAGCTGTTAAGGGCTAGTTCCCCCGGGACCGTGTCCGTGTGTAGACACAAAACCAGCGTCGTCGTGTGCTTCCACAGCTGGCTCGTTGGCGCCCCCTGATGCTACCTCACGAACGCCCTCGCGCCACTGCTCCCACGTTCGTCGTCTTCATTAATTAATTAATAGTTTAAGTAAGTAAGTAACATAACGACATAACCAGTTTTACACAGAAGCTATTAAGGGTTCGTGTCCCCGGGATCGTGTCTGTGTGTGCACACAAAACTCCTCATATGTGGGCTCATCCCGATGGTTGTACAAGGCCGCGCCGGCCCGCGGCGGGGGAGGCAGGCGTTAAGCGCTCCCCATACGTGGGCCGGTCCCGAATATAGTGCAATGCAGGGCCGACCCACGGCGAAGGTCCAGTTCGCCATTAAGGGGCCCACATACACAGCTTCGCTGGTCGTCCTTCTTCACAGAATGGAAGGGCAATGATTTTTTTTTTCGATTTGCCAAACCCTCTGCTAGGCGCTTCCATAAGCGCGACATTGATAATTTTGTATCGATACAGTACGTGACCAAGTTTTTCAAGGACCGTAAAGCTACAGTCCTAATCTGCATATGTTCTTCCAACATTTCAACTGTGTCCGCCCAGAAGAAATCTTGCCTAGTTCTTCCAACCCTACGAAATGCTTCCACAAGAAATTAACGAAGATTTTTACAATTTCCCACAGATGACCAAATTAATCAACATACTCATCACCTTGCCTGCACACCACCCACAAAGCACCATTAAACGAGCAGCAGTTCTCCAGCTATCAACGCAGACGCTTGACGGACGTGCTGAGCAGCCTTAAGCGGGACACTTTTGACTGCATCTAGTTCTTAACATCTAGGTCGTAACATCTGTACCTAATTGTCTACATTTGTCTGTAAATGCATCTAGTATTAACAACACCGAATGGAAGTTCTTACGAAATTGTTAAGACAACTAGATGCTGCGCAATCGATGAAATCACCATGCGGACCACATAGCAACTTTTCTGTCAGGAAACGGCACAGGCACGGCAATGACCTGCATTTTGGATACTCAACAACAAAGTTATGTTATTTTCCGCCTGGTCGCTATTACGTCATATTGCTTCCGGTGCATGCGTCTTACGTTCCCTCTTTGTACGTCTTCGTTTTAGGTGCCTTTTATGGTGCGGGGAGAAAGTGCTTCGCTGCAGAGAAAGAGCATAACTAATTGAAATGATGGGACTTTGCGCCTCTGAAAGCTACACCATGGCGGTGACGGGCATCGTATAGTCGCAGAAGGCTGTGGATTAACCTCAGCCTTGATTGAGTTCTGAGCATACATCTACGGAGTTTTCGCATTCCACTCCTGTTGAAACACGGCAGCCATAGCGTGGAATTCAACCCGTGGCACCATGCATTTCGTCGTAACCCACGAGTTACTTTCACGTGGGTCGCGGCTGAAACAAATTGTACTCTGTGTAGAAAACAAAAGAAAGGCTTCCCATTTACTCTGACAGAATTATTGTCCGTAAGTCTAACGTACCTTAAAGGGGCCCTGAAACACTTTTTATCGAAGTGGAGAAATACATTTTAAGTGAAAATGGGCTATTTCAGAAATACCTTGCCGCAAAAAGTACTTCAATGCATTCAGCAGAATGCGGAGTTATTGACAATCAAACACGGCCTCCACTGTGCTCCCGTTCCTTCTTCAATGCTTTGCACTGCGAAGGCTATGGCCCAGAGTGGCGTCCCCAAAACACTCCGCCTTCTAAATGTCACCGTGGTGCGCAGTTCAAATTTCATTTTGGATGTTGACGTAGACGCCATGAATTCTGCCTTTGATGTATCGACGCGCTAAGCATACGCCAAGCGCGGTTGTCCTCAGCGAACCGCAGTGCGCTTAGCCAGTGGACTCGGGCCTGCATCCGACCGCCATGTAGCCGACCGCAGCTCGATGTCAGCTATCGGCCAATAGTTGGCGTCTAAGGGAATGACGAAATAGTGCGTCTAAAAGAGAGTGAGGACAGGGCCTGCTGTTGAAAAGAGAGCGTTCGAGAGAAAGGTTAATTCGTGATCCACTTGCGAGCTCCACGCACCGTGTACGACAGCAAAATTTCGCTGAGATGTTGACAGCAGCGTATGCTAGCCGCGGACTATGTTATTTCACCAAGCCAGAGGTTTGATTCAGGGCCTCTACAATAGTTTGTTTTCAAATCCGTTTATTAAAGTGTGTCCTTCGTCCTGTCGCCTGCCGGCCGACGTTCAGTCTCGTTTGATTAATATTACTTGTTTGTTTAGTTGGTTGGGAATGAAAAATTTTGCGGGTTGGGAATGAAACAGCACATCGCAAACGTCTGAGCCTCGTGTACCACCACTTCAGCTGTGTGATTAATATAATGCTTTTCGGTTGAAGAACTAATCACGTACAAGACCTGCCTTCAGTAAGTTAAGCGTATCCGCCATTTAAGCATATCCTCCGCGAACATTTCTTCTTTTCCTGTTTACTGTCTACCTATTCCTTCATGTACAAGACGCAGTCTGCTCCAATGAGAAATATGTACCCACAAAGTAGTCCACACTGTGACTGATCGCACAGTCTAACACATTGCGCGAAACGTGTTGGTTTCTCGGCAAAGTCGCCAGCCAGTGCGTACATTTTGAAAGGAAACATCCACCGTTGTGCACACTTACTGGCGGCAACCACTCGCACGCGATATTCAGGTGACAGCGACAAGCGACGCGACAGCACGACTCCGTCACACTGTAGTAATTGCGGTTCCATGGAACCACGTGAACGCGCCTGCCGTATGCCGAAATAAAGTATCTGAGGAGGCTTAGGCACGCGTCAGTAGGTGCACATCATTGTGCGCATGAGTGTAAAATGGTCCAGATGTTTGGGTGACCGGGGCTCTCTGTCTGGGTGTATATATTGCATACGCGCATGAGCCCATGTTAGAGCGTGGATGGATGGATGGAGTAACTTTATAGAAAGGTCCTGCGAGCTACGGGGCGCAAGGTCCCATAGAGCGGGCTACTCCCACGTTGGGACCGGGAGTTGTAACTCCCTGGCCGCATCGTGGGCTCGCTGGACGGCCCAGAGCTGCTCCGCCAGGTCCGTGCTGCGTAATGCGTCTTGTAGCCTGGCAGAGTCTTGATCCTTGTTTGCGTGGGTCCGACCACACGGCCAGAGCAAGTAATGTACGTCTAGTGTGCTATGGCAATTTTCGCAATATGATGTTTTGTATAGGTCAGGCATGTAGTGATGTAGTCTGTTCTGCGTGGGGTACGTGTTTGTTTGAAGCATTCTGAACGTCAGGGCTTCAGGCCTGGTGAGCTTATTGTGAGGTGTGCTGTATATTCTGCAGTCTAGATAAAAGTGCTTTATGATCTCGTTATATGTGGAGGGAGGGTCCCGATTCTCGCTGGGATGGTCACGACCAGAATAGGTGGCGTCGCGGAAGATTAGGTCTCGCGCGCTCCTGTGAGCCATCTCATTGAGATTGCGAGGGGCGTTTTCGATCTCTCCGAGGTGTGCCGGGAACCAGCAGATGGTGTGATGCTGCAGCGGTGCGGATCGATTGATTATTTGTAGTGCTTGTCTTGCACCTGTTCCTTTCTGAAAGGCTTTGACGGCCGAGCGTGAATCGCTGGTGGTCGGGTCTGTGAGCGCGATTGCGATGGCAGCCTGTTCTGCTATCTCGGACTTGTGGGTCTTGACTGTGAGAGCGTTTCTCACTTGACCTTGCTTATTGATCGTGGTGGCAACGAAGGCCTTCCTGGTTGTGTACTGTGCCGCGTCAACGAAACAGGCTAGGATTTTCTTATCACGTATTTCGCGCAGGATGAACGATCCGCGTGCCAGCCTTCTGGGTTGATGGTGCGTGGGGTTCGTGTTCCGCGGTAGTGGGCGAACCGTGTAGGAGTTGCGTGTGCCCGTCGGAACGCTTTGATGTAGATTCTCGATTGCTGTGGTGTGATGGCCTAGTTTGGCTAGGATTTCTCTACCCGGTTTGGTTCCAGAGAGTCTTGTCCATTGAGCCCGTTCTTGAGCTTCGGCGATTTCTTCAAGTGTGTTGTGTACCCCCAGTTGCAGCAGGAGCTCTGTCTCGGTGTTCTTGGGGATTCCCAGCGCTAGTTTGACCAGCTTCCTCAGTTGTACATTGAGTTTGTCCTTCTCCGCTACCTTCCATCTGTGCATGGCCGCCTCGTAGGTGAAGTGGCATAGCGCAAAGGCGTGTGTTAGCTTGAGGAGATTTTCTTCCTTAAGGCCGTGTTGTCTGTTGGCTACGCGTCGTATGAGATTCAAGGCATTATTAGACTTTGTCACGATCTTCTCCACTGTAGCTGCGTTAGAGCCGTTGCTCTCAATGAACATCCCAAGGACTCTGATTTTGCTGACGTGTGGAATGGTTCCTCCGTCTTTTGTTCTTAGAGTAACGACGTGTGTGTCTCTGATTTCGTTCTTTGGTTTGGGACCGCTCCTCGATGGTTTGTAGACGAGGGGCTCCGACTTCGCACGCGAACATCGCAGGCCAGTGGGAGCGAGGTATTCCTCGATCACGTCGATCGCTTCCTGCAGAGCGCTTTCAATTGATCCCAGGCTACCTCCGGAGACCCAGAGCGTTACGTCATCGGCGTATATCGTGTATTTGACGTTCTCGATTTGATCCAATTTCTTGCCTAGGCCGGCTAGCGCAAGGTTAAAAAGCGTCGGAGAGATGACAGAACCTTGCGGGGTGCCCCTGCCTCCGAGTTTGTATTTCTGGGACTTGATTTCCCCTAGACGGAGGGTGGCCGTTCTGTCACTCAGGAATGATTTTGTATAAGCGTAGAGTCTCGCGCCGAGGTCGAGGTTGGAGATCGTGTCGAGTATGTAGTCATGTGATAAATTATCGAATGCCTTTTCGAGGTCTAGCCCTAGGATTACTCTCGCGTATCTCGTGTCTGCGTCAATGATCTGATGCTTGAGGAGCTTCATGGCGTCTTGGGCGGATAGCCCGGGTCTAAAGCCGATCATTGCTGCGGGGTAGACATCTTTATCTTCGAGATGTTTCGAGAGCCTGTTTAGGACCGCGTGCTCGGCTACCTTGCCGACGCAAGACGTCAGCGAGATAGGTCTGAGGTTATTGATGCTGGGCGCCTTGCCAGGCTTTGGGATGAGCACGATAAGGGCCGTTTTCCAGTCTTCTGGTAGTGCTCCATCCCTCCAGATGTTGTTGATTTCCTCTGTGAGGGTTTCGATTGAGGTTTCGTCGAGGTTTCTAAGTGCCTTGTTAGTTACGCCATCCGGCCCCGGCGCTGACTTGCTGTTTAGGTTCTGAAGCGCCGTGCATATCTCTTCGGTTGAGAAGTCCCGATCAAGCTCTGGGATGGCTTTGCCGCGATATGCATCGGCGGTCGTGCCTCTAACATTTTTGGCCAGCGGGAGGTACTTGTCGGCGAGTCGGTCAATGAGCTCATTTTCCGTAGTAATTTTGAGTTCCTCGTGCATGATCTTGTTCAGCGTACGACCCTGGTCCGCTTTGGTTTTGGTTCTATCTAAAAGATGTTTGAGCAGGTGCCACGTCGTCCCGCTGTTGATGCGGCCGTCCGCGGCGTCGCACACCTCGTTCCATTGCTGGTTAGATAGTTGCGTGCAATATTCTGCAATCAGCCGGTTGAGGGAAGAAATTCTTTTCCTGAGCCGTCGATTGTGTCTTTGTTCTTTCCATCTCCTGGTGAGCGATTGTTTGGCTTCGAGCATGTGGGCCAGTCGGCTGTCCATGCTTTGAACGGGAAGATCTGTCTCTATTTCTTTTGTGGCCGCCTTAATGTCGGCCTTTAGTTGCGACGTCCATTGTTCCATTGATTCTTTGCCTGTTCGGCGTACGTGTCTGAACTCGCGGAACTTGTCCCAGTCGACGTACGTCATTTTTCTGGGTCCTCTGGATGGGGTGTCAATCGTTGTCTCAACAATGTGATGATCGCTGCCCAGATCCCCGAAGAGGTTGTTCCACTGATAGTTTGGGACGTTGTGGCGTCCGTGAATATCACGAACAATTTCGTGCCTATGTGGTGATGTTTTGCTTGCGCTTGGCGTCGACCGTCATGTAGGTGTGTCGGTCAAGCAAGGCGTCAATCATTCCTTATACCTGGGTTGATCCCAAAGATAGTGCAACGCTCAGCTGAGCCATGTTGGAGGTGCATTGTGCCATTAAGAGGGCCACATACATAGCTTCATTTTTTTTTTCTCCACCTTTTTGAGGGGTGAGAGGTGGCTGAGTTCCAATGTGGCCCCGTGTCACTCCCTCCTATCTTTTCTTCACTCCATCTATTACTCAAACTTTTTTGCCTCGTTGCTAGTTTTGTCACTGCGCAATGCACCACGGCGCGTCGAAGTCACACGTGCAGCTCCCGTAGGCACCGTAGGGACAACGTTCCCTCTAGTAATTTTTCGTTGCAAATTCTGTCCTGTTCTCTACTCGCTGGAGTGAGTCGACGAACATTATTACTATTTTTATACACGTCCGCACGCCAAGTTACATCCTAGACGCCAGCGCTCGTGTCTCCCCCTGGGAGAACGCTTTCACCTCCCACGGGTGTACATTTCCACCGCTTCCCTTCAAGGTTGCGCCCACGCATAGCTTGCGCTGAGCGCGAAACGTCTCCTATTAGCGACGGCGCCTCTTCGTATGACTGTTGTTAACTGTCACAACAGCAATGTAAACACGAAATTCTTGATGTCACCAGTGAAATTGTGCCGATTCACGAAAAAAATGGTACGAAAAAAAGCAGTTAACGACATGGATTATTGCAGTGCCCCGGACAAAGTAAGCAAACAAGTGGCAAACGAAGCGATCTCGTCCATTGATCATTCGAGAGCGTATGACAGTTTTTACATGTTCTCCACATGAATTTCATGATTACTGGGCACATAATTCTTTTATCCAAATAAAACCTTTCAGTTGTTAGACCAGCGCTTGTCCTGCCTTCTTTCTCGTGATTATTTTTTGTGTGCGCTGCCCAAGTATGGAAACCATTTGTGTTGCATGCGCTAGCAGTGGCCGGAGTTTACGCGTGCCGAGAAATTAAATATGTGCATGATGCATTGAACATGACCGGAGTCCATTCCTTCATCCCCTCTGCAGCGACCGATCAACTTCATCATCATCATCATCATCATCAGCCTGGTTGCGCCCACTGCAGGGCAAAGGCCTCTCCCATGCTTCTCCAACAACCCCGGTCATGTACTAATTGTGGCCATGCCGTGCCTGCAAACTTCTTAATCTCATCCGCCCACCTAACTTTCTGCCGCCCCCTGCTACGCTTCCCTTCCCTTGGGATCCAGTCCGTAACCCTTAATGACCATCGGTTATCTTCCCTCCTCATTACATGTCCTGCCCATGCCCATTTCTTTTTCTTGATTTCAACTAAGATGTCATTAACTCGCGTTTGTTCCCTCACCCAATCTGCTCTTTTCTTATCCCTTAACGTTACACCTATCATTCTTCTTTCCATAGCTCGTTGTGTCGTCCTCAATTTGAGTAGAACCCTTTTCGTAAGCCTCCAGGTTTCTGCCCCGTAGGTGAGTACTGGTAAGACACAGCTATTATATACTTTTCTCTTGAGGGATAATGGCAACCTGCTGTTCATTATTTGGGCATGCCTGCCAAACGCACCCCAGCCCATTCTTATTCTTCTGATTATTTCCGTCTCATGATCCGGATACGCCGTCACTACCTGCCCTAAGTAGATGTATTCCCTTACGACTTCCAGTGCCTCGCTGCCTATTGTAAATTGCTGTTCTCTCCCGAGACTGTTAAGCATTACCTTAGTTTTCTGCAGATTAATTTTTAGACCCACTCTTCTGCTTTGCCTCTCCAGGTCAGTGAGCATGCATTGCAATTGGTCCCCTGAGTTACTAAGCAATAAACGCCCGCGTCTTCGTCGTGCCCGCATTGCTGGAGCAGAAATGACTATTAATACTTTCAACTTCCGTCTCTTGACCACTGTTAAGAAATGGCCAAGCTATTTATGCTGCTGCCTACATTCTATATTGTAAGGGACGTACTAGTTAAAGTTGGGGGCATATGTCTTATTTGTGCTATGCGACATGTTTTGTATATTTCCGCGCAGTGTCGATGGAAGTTCGTTGTCGCCAACAGTGCCAACACAGATTTGTAGCAAACATTTTGAGGGCTATTGCAAAAATGACTTAAGCTAACACGCATCGTATGTGCCGACGATTTTTCCGGCGGCACATACGATGTCGTTTCCTATTGCTTGCTCATCGTTACTTACATGGCAAAGCAGACGCTGCCCTTTCGCCGCATTGCAACCATGAAAATAATCGTCAAGCGCACCAATCTTCTTAAAGGCAAATACAAGCGTGTACATCGTACCTTGAATAGAACGTCCGCTCACACGCATGCACACAGCGCGCGCGGTACGAAACGTGCCCAAACACGCGCAGTGCAACAGGCAATCAAGGCGGTGTAAACGAGAGATGGGAGAGGTGTATACACCCGCTAGTTGAATTCCGCCCCGCGCGCGGCGCTCTCACGCCGGTGTGACAGCGCCGCTCGGCGGTGCCATTCTTGACCGTTTGTGCGTACAGGAGGCAATACTACATGATACTACCTGCTCCTGCAAGTCCTCGAGGCCGCTCGGGCTACGTAGCTCTGCCGGGTCGTACAGCGTGGCTGGTTGCGTCACCCCGCTGGCCAGTGATGGGGCACCGCCAGTACTGCCGCGGCTTCGAGTCTTGGCGAGTCCGCCGGGGCGCGGAGGCCCGGGACCGGGGGTGGGCTCTGCGGTGTAGCCAGCAGAGTGTGTGCTCGCCATGCGACTCGCGCAAAGCAACAACTTGGGGAATTGTAGTTCGGTTAGTATCACGTGCACCATCATTTCAATGAGCGGTTTTGGGTGTTGGTAGGAAGTTAACAGGAAATATATGACCATTTCTCTTTTGCAAGAATGTTACTAGGGTGTATAAAGATAAATGTTCATAGGAAATTGGTAGGAAGTTTAAAGACATCCTATGAACATGTTTCTATTGAACAGTCGGTGACATAGGATGTCGGTAGTATAGTTGGTGACAACCTAAGAATACAGTACCCGCTCCACCCACAAAAAACGCAGCGCATCTGCCCTTCACCTCTGCAAGAGAGCCGAGCCAGCTGCAGTCCCTTTGGAGGAGCACCGTCATCAGGATCACCCGTAAAATTTGCACAGACGCTCAGATTTCATCCCAAAACCAGGGCGCTATGATGTAAAGCCATTTTTCTATTTCATTTGTACGATCAGCTTTCCACGATTGGTCAAACTTTTTTCAGGCCACCCACACCCCCACCATCGCTTGTGTGTCACGCAACGTCAGGAAAAAGCGCCAAAGCTCCTCACCTGATATGACGTATATACACTGATAATGCGTAATTAAAAACTGAACAAAAGAAAAATAAATCTTTCTGATTATGCACCTCTTTCACCGTCAGCCCTCCGCAATAGGTCAAATGTTTTCGGGTTGCGGTCACTTCACTTGTCTATCATGCGACGTCACAAAACCACCAAACCTCGCCGCGTAAAAGTGACGCGTACGCAAAAAGATGCATTATTATGCCAAACAAAACTGAATGTTTTTCGGTGTAGCCGGAGACTGCCCCGTTCCATAATGCATGGAAGATGGCTGTTAGCCGAGCGTCCTGGCACTGGCTACTCGGAGCTGCCAGGGAAAATCGATTTATTTGCGTAATATGAAAAGCATTTGCGTGGCAGCACAACGTCGTCGCGTCTTTTAAGCACATACGTGATATCGCTCTGCCAAATTTTGTTCGCTCAGGTTCTGGATTAGACGCATTTTTACTCTTCCATTTCACGGCGCCGCGGTTTTCTACCAGACACCGAATGCAAGAAGAAGTGGGCCGTTCTCGTCAGGTTATCTGCTTTCACTGCGCTAGAAAGGCCACCCTGAAACCCACTCTACTTATGCATGTTTCTCGTCTCTGGTTAGCCAATTAGATAAGAAAAGCAGCGCACTGACACGGACACAGAGAAGACACACAAGACGACACTCGCTGCACTCGCAACCATTTTAGTTCAGAACGCATACTTCATATTTACATACCTGCGCAACCTCAGGCGTCAAAGAAGTTCAAGGCAAGGTTAAAGGCAATTTTAAAAAATCATTTACCAGCGCCCACTCGGGCGTCAAAGATATGGCACCTGTCTATCGTATTTGTTGCACCCCCAAAAACATTTTTAACACAGTTCTTTTCCTTTAGTGTACTTCCAAAAAGGCAACCTAAACATGGCTTAGATGTACAGATGACTGACTGATACAACCCTCTCCTCTCTTGTGAATGTGAAAGGCTTCGATTATCTCCTTGATCAGTTGATCCTTATGGTGCGATAAAACTGTAGTGTCATTGTAAAGTGGCCAGCACCCATGTGGTGAGCAGTGCCCTTTAATGTGGGAATGAGTGTTTCCCCCCCAGTGACCTTTTGTGTTCCAAAAGTTTTGTGTGTCGTCACTGTGTCCGTGTCAGTGCACTGCTCCACCAGCAAGGTATGATGATCAATCACCAACTAGCCCAACTTTATCCATTACTGGACCTTACTGGATAAGAAAAGCCTGTCAAGGTAGGGAATGCTCTTGGCTTCGAAAGCAAACAAAAGTGACCTCCTGTAAACGAGCAGAGCATTTCATTGGCCTGATCAAACAACGCTGTGAGTCACCGCCCGATGTTTGCGTCGGCAGTTGTGTAAATTTGACGTCAAGAGTTTGGAATAAAACAGATTCAAATAGTTTTACGTTATAAGGCTCCAGCTGCACAAACATAGGATAAGGAGAAAACAGTCCTCTTAAGCACGCAATGCCGCTTGACGTCAGGGAATTAGGCGAATCTAATTGGTTCATCTAATGCAAATTATCTTTGAGTTGGACAACGTACATATTACATTTCATTCATTGCCTGTCGCCGACTATAGTTTCTATTGGATCTGCAAGCATGGCTGTTCCGTCAGCATGCCAATGAACGATGGTTAGGACATTTATTTGCTCTAAACATCGTTCTCCTGACTTGAGACGGCTTTGCAGCCTAAAAACGAACTATTTTCTACAAAATATTGCGTTATGCGTGAGCCAAGTCGCAGAGATTATGTATTCGCATAGATTGTTACTTCCTACTGCGCTTAGAAAAATATTATTGCTTGCAAATGAAGGCCAATAAAGGCAGGCAAAGCACATTAAGTAAAGCCACATTCACGAAGATTATATAGTAAAGCTATACACTAACCACCATACCCGTATATAGTGGCAGAACGACCGTAGCGCCAGAGTTTTCTCTAGTCATATTGTCGGCTAACTTTATGAGGAGCAGCATAAGGGACTTTCCTGTTGTATCGCGCCCGCCACACGTGCCACATTGGAGGAGAGCAAGAGAGGATTGTATGAAGTTGCCATTGAAGACGATCGAAAAAAATGCAGATGCCGTTTACGACGCCAAGGTGTAAGTTTGGGCTTGTTGGTGACCAATTACCAGCAGTGTAAACACGTAGAGCAAAAAAGAAGCGACTCCTTTCGATTCTTTTCTTTTTTTTTTGTCATATTCAGCATCGCGCTATATCTGTACTGCACTTCTCGAAATCGCCTTTGCTACTCAGTGCCATTCCTCAGTTCCTCTGGCTTTTTTAAAGATACCTGGAATCCAAAATGAAATACCCGCTGCCTGTGGCGAAAACATTTTGTGAGGAAGTCCTGGGATCCAAACTCTGACTTTCTCGTACCCTGCATGTAGCTAGCCCTGCGCCGTACTCCGGACTCTTTCATGGCCACAATGTCGCTGCTATCGTACACAAAGCGCACTTTGCGGCAACAATTCCACAACTCAACAGTTCCACAATTTCGACAATTGATTTGCAACACAAAACTGCTTATTTAAATCGTTTCAGCGCTTGGCCTATTGAAGCACTTCAGTGTTTCTCTCGCACTTAATTGAATAAGTTCTCTCGTACAGGGTAGCCGCTGAAGCTCGCTAGCTGACGTGACGTCATGATGTTGTGCACAAAACACAAATATTCAAACGGGAGTCAGGAGCTAGGCAAGGACCATTGCTTAATTATGGCTTTCGTGTTCTTATCCCTGTGTGTTTTGCAAAGCAAGCAAACGTCCACGTCATAGCTCTGTGCTCAGAAGCTTTGTCTGGTATCTAGCTAGTAACTATCCATTTCATGTTCTATTGTTCTTTCTTTTATTGTCAGTCGCACAGAGTAGCCGATCCCAAAATTAATGCCCTCAGGAGACGATGATTCCGCTATAACCAATAATGTCGAACTTAAAACGCATGGACACGGCCCTTCGCACGATTTCCCCTCTGATTCACTGACAGTAGGTTCGGCTTCCTCTGCATGGCCACGTTGTGCAACACAGCGTAGAAATCGTCCAGAGCCTTGCGTTGCACGACATGTTATACGCTATAATCAAGCGCCTACTTCGTATTAGACATACCCGCTCAAGAAAAAAAAATTACTGACGATTATGATACTCCCTAATGGGAAATTTGAGCGCAGCTCTATAGGTGTTTTCATTTCTCGAAATATCGGTTGGCGCGGACAATCTGCCTCGCGCGGCAAGTTGCAAACGGAGCGAAGTGCGCCGCGGCTAGCGCGTGGGTGATGTGTAGGCACGATTCCCAGCAGCCGCCGCAGGCAGCCCTCCGCTCATGCAACGCTTTATTTCCATACAAACTATGCGCGTTACCCTAGCGCCATTCCATTGCCATTGTTGTCGCACAGCCCGTCTTGCGCGGCAATACGCTTTTCTTCTCACGCCTTCGCCATAACCTCCTCCTCCGCTTTCCTCCCATCGCCGTCTTTCATCTCCCGCTGCGCTCCGCGTTCGCTTTCGTCATTCGCTGCGCTCGTTCGCTCGGTTACCAAGTGCGACGCCGACGCTCACCGCAGGAACTGGTGCCTAAGAGCAGCGCTCTAAAACGTACACGAGCCAACCGTCGCCGCTGTACGGTGGTCTTGCTTTCAATATGCGAGCCTGTGGACATACGTCGAGTACGCCATTTGCTGATAACCTCTTTGTGTGTTGCACATCACCCGCTTTCCCTTATGGTATATCAAAAATGAAACGCACCGCTCGACGACCCAATGGATCGCCAGGGGTTAGGAGTTAGCCACTCGAGGAGCGAGAATGACCCGGCACCGCTGCGTCGAGTCTGGCGACCGTCGCTGGGAACGTGGGGCGAACGGGGTCTGCTCACGGGGCGCCTTTCGATCTGGAACCAGCGCCACGGGTTGCGCGGATCCACAACCGAATGGCTTGACAGGTCGGGTGACAGCGCCGGTGTGGCCTCCGCCTCCTGTTCCAGCTTCGACAGGTAACTCAGGTAGAAGCACACCAGGACCAGCGCCTGCCCCGTCCCGAAAAGTCACTGTTTATTGATGACATGTTCTATCCTTGATCTGTGGCAACGGTAGAGTATGCCAGTACAATGAAAACATCACTTCAAGCAATTCAACAAACGTATGCACGAATATTGCACTCATACAATGGTCCAGCGCGCGCCGACGGATGCGCCACTGGTGGCGGCTCAGCTAAGTGCCCTCGGGAGAGGAGGCAGCCGTCCGCCATGGTTTTCGGCGTCGTATCTCGTGCTTCTCTTTCTGATCCACATTTTTTTGAGTAAAATAGGCAACACCCATCGCATAAGCGCGGTGGCCACGTCATCGAGGTATGCTGAAAAACAATTGTTGCGTGCGAGGTGCTCAAATACTTTCAGAAACTCCCCGGCGACACGGTTCTAATCATTTCCCCGTATGCCGCATGAAAGGCAACAAAGACATTAATGGGCCGAAACCGTTCGGCAGAAAATTGCTTGGTTTCGCGGTTTCTTTTGTCACTGCAGCGTTGCACTCGATCATGTTTACACGGTTAAACAGCGTGCAAAGTAGTCTCCATTACCGCTGTCGTGCGTCAGCCGGATAAATGCGGCGCCTGCAAATTTCCTAATATTATCTTGAAGACAGGGGGTTAACAGGGTGGTCCGAATTTTATTAGTCATATCATAAGAAGCCAACAAACACTGACACTAAGGAAAACATAGGGTACCTGAAGACACCCACACATGCTACCTGAAGGCATCAATGTTGCCTGATTCGAGACCCTCGCAATGTAATGAACGTGAAGAAAGGAAACCGAGGGGCCTGATTTTTATTAATCAAATCGTAAGAAGCCAAGAAACAAGACACCTTGTACAACAGAGGGAAAATTACTTGCACAGCTACGATTTCTTCGATGTATCAGTTGCTAATATTGGCATACATCTGCTGTTCTTTTTATAATTCTTATTAGTTTGGGTGCGTGCTTAGCCTCTTCAGACGGCTCACCGGGAGAAACTAACGTTATTTGCACAAGAAATCAAACTGTTGAGGCAGTTATTATCCGTGTGTCAAAAGAGTTTGACTCGCTGTATTATTGCCAACTCGATGTTGTAGGATGATAGGAGTTCTTCAAAAAGCTCCTGTAGCATTATTTTTCTTACTTCCTCGATTTTTATTGACACAATAAAACAAGGAAGAACGAAAGTTAAAAAGAAAGCAAGCGAATTTAACAGCACCGATGATCATCACTGCTTTGCTCGCAACAGTATGCTGGGACTGGGTTTTCTCGTGTAACTGAGCGTAACTGCGGCACATCTCCAAAGTGATATAAAGTCAGCCACGAAAGTTCCCAGGACACGTTTTTCACCACAAATGCAAATCTCTGCTCGGTTATAGCATGGTGCTTTTAATTTAATCCATCAATACGTACTCCCATGAGTAAAGGTGTACCGACCACAGGATCGCCGAAAAAGAAAAGAATTTCTTCGTAATCAACATGCATAAACTAAAATTGGCGAATGCACTAGAAAGTTAGCAATGCCAAGATTGGACTGCAGTCGTCTATTTGAAGCTACATTCGCAGAAAAAGGAGAAAATTAGCTTTGTCGCACAATCTCTGGTTTGTAAATTTGTGCTCCCTGGTGTACATCTCAAGAACTATATTAGAGATTAAAATCTTGCATTCGAAGTTACGCACCTAGGCTTCACATGGTTCGTTCTTTTTTTTTTGCAAGACCTCCCTTGCCCACACAGTTTTGTGGCCTGTCCTTAAGGGCATCATCGAAGGAAGGAGCCATCCAAATATGACGTGGAAGTCTTCCACGTCGTATTTTTCAAGTGCACTCCCTTTCCGAAAAACACATAATAAACAAATCATGAACGCAGACTTCACATGCTCACTGCTCTATACTTACCCTCACGCTTGCTATCACTGTGACCAACACGAGAACACTCCAAAAATCCCGGTCCTGCAATGAGGAGTGTAACCGTGAAATAGGCAGCAGCACGCAGCTGTGACGCTACATTTTAATGTCACAACCATACTTCTTCAGCTGAGCAAATATACTGCAAGGATAACAAATTTAACGCAGTCATGCCACGGCAGCGCTTCCCTTGTTGATCAAGTTATGCGAACACTGGCAAATTCCTTCATGTTCGAGCTTTGAGCCTATCAGAGAGGACGTAGCCGCCCTGCTAACCATCAGGTTGAATAAGGTTGAATTTGACAATGTCCAGACTCGTTGACTACCCAATAGCTTTTCTCAGCAAAGAAACAGCTTGACTTGGCTTTCTGTCTAATTCTAACAAGGACAGCATCCGCACAAGTTCCTTCTTTTCCTTGACTCTCGGTTTCAATGAAAGCCTTGATGCTGTCACATTCCAAGCAGGTAGGTTCTCCGGCAACTCAGCTCAAGCTGACGCTCTTCTAGAGCAACAATTTGGAGTTGCTTCCGACAAATAAATTCATTTCTAGATGTTCTATCAGGCTGGAAATTATGTATGCGCGTCCAACTTTTTCATGTGGAACGCTTCGCTAATTTCTCTTTCCATTTTGCTGCGCTCTCTCCCCACTGTCGATACACTTTCAACTCCCAAATATTCAAGTAGTAGTACATTACGATTAACATATGGAAAAAAAACCCTTTTCTCCGCGGGAAGCAAGGCAAAAAATGAAATGCAGAAACAAAATCTGGATGGCGCCTGAATTTCCCTGAACTGGCTTGCCAAAATGTCATGGATTTTGGCAACGTTTGCATGTATCAACAGTTAACTATTCTTCGCTAAAAAAGTACCGCAGTCTGCATGGCATTTTGAATAAACGAAAGGCTCAATCTAGCAGCTCTTGTGAACACATCTGACACCGAAAACGGCCCATACACCAAAGCAAAATTTGAGCTCGTCACGTCACATTTACGTGCGGCTCTGTGATTTTCACAGAAATTGAGAAAAGAAAGTTTGGCCTGCCTTTCTTTCAATTATTTACCAAGCCTTCTCTCACTGAATGAATAAAAGTTGTAAGAATACTGTATCAGTGTGAGCTGTGGGTCGCACGAGACAATCTATATATTTACGGCTCATCTGTTCCCAATATTTCCGTACCTCGTTTCCGGCCACGTGGTTGACCGATATAGTCCTTGCCATAGTGAACCCACAACACGCAACGGAGCCTACGGCATCCGCAGTCCGAAAACCTGAACTTCCAGGTGTGTGTGGACAATACGCCAGCCAGCCCTCCCCAAGAGAGTACGAGAGCGCGCAGGTGGCATGGTCGGTATATGAGAATTCTGAATGTTGCTACGAATCTGAGTGAATAAAGAAGGTAGTTATTTCTTATAGAATGTCAGCATCCTGACGCAAATTTTAGAAATAGGTCCCAGGGTGCACTGTCGTCTACTGTTATTATTACTTCCATTTACTAGAACATTATAGAATACTTTTGCTATCCTTCTAAAATTTGCGGAAAGAAAAACCTTTTGTTCTTTTCATGTCCTGTTTCGTGCGTTCGAAGTTACCGAAAAGTTCACCCCTCTAAACACAACAAAGCTCCCACGAAGTTACCGCTTTACTCTGACAGTCATCCCCCGATGGTTCCTGCTCAACATCTAGCTCGACATCAAGCGGAGCTTTCTTAACCTCTCCTCCCCACTTTGCGGGTGTTGGCTGCTGCTGCCTTGCCAACAACTCGGGTCACTGGGTATGTGTAACCTCGCCATGTGACACGAGCTATAACATTCTCGCTCAATACCCCAGAATGGGTATGCGTCACGGGGTGCTCGCACATACATACAGAACAAGAGGCAAGAAATGAAGAAGTCGTCAACGTTAACAACAAAAATAGGTCGGTAACAAAAGCAGCCGAGTGCCAAGTGAACGAAATGAGACCAGAGAGTGTATTGAGCGACGAGAGTTTGGCTGCCTAAAAGTGAACAAGGAGAAGTGAAAACATTTCAGTAAACATCAAGTGAAACTTCGCTTATCAAACGCGCGGGATATCCGCCGATTAATGCAAAGTATTCTTCGCCACATTCTTCGCACATTACGGTGGGTGCGTAGTTAAACAGGTAGGTTCCTGTCTTACCTCGCTTTAACAGAAAGAAAATACTCTGAACCTATGGGGCTATCAAAACGCTTCCACGGAGTACAGTAGCCGGGTATTATAACCACTGGGCCACGATCGCACGCACACTTCAAACGTTCTAAAGGCAGCCAGCTCGTCGAAACACTCGGCGCGTGCGGCACGTGCCACTTTCTGGTCTAATTTCCTTGTGACAACTCGTGCTTCGATGTGCTGTGTATTAGACTACTCCCTAAACTGGCCCACTTTCCCCAGCACTTTCACGTAGCACTTTGCGCAGTTTAGCGGTTTCTTCGTAACCCCCACACTCACGTACGCTCGCGACCCGCACCCACAGCAATTCAATTTGCACCAACGCGTTTGTTGCCTTCATAGCCATTTGCAGTACCTCAAGCACTGCAATGTAGCCAGGTACCTGCAAAATGCTTCGCAAAACGGTGATTCCCATGGTGCGTGGGATATGTAGATTTCTTTGTTTTTTTTTTCGTTCCTTTCTGGTGCGTCTGTGAGCACCACTTACCTGCTCGTGTGGTTTGTGATCTTCATTGACCGTAAACACATTGGGTCCCCTCGTTTCGAGGCTGCCGTTGGGCGAATCACCAGTGTCTTGAAGTACCTGAGAACAACATGACAGAATCCGCTAAAGAGCGAATGCAAATAACCCATAATGAAGACGGATATAACATGTACTCACCTGGCTGTACCTGTAATGAACTTGAATGCACGCAGCGATCCAGCAGAGGAAGATGGTGACGGCGTTCCAGGCGATGAACATTTTCAATATTCCGATGATGTTCTGCGCAAGTAGAGTGGTTACATGCGACTCACTTGAAGACAAAGGAGCTGCTGAGGGGGTGAACGCCGAAGACTGTTATTGGAGACTGAACAAATACTGAAGACACGCACCAAATGCTGCTGACCTTCAAACAATTCCGTGGCATACGCTACGTGTTTAAATGCTATTTTTCATCAATCAGTGAGTGATTTGTGCAGCTTGATTACGCTGGAGGATCCAAAACGCTAGGGGGTAGGGGGAAGGGGGTCAGATTAGCCCATGGGTTAAAGCATCTGCGGCCTCGGGCCTGCGACTGACAGGGGCCCCATATATAAGGATTATTTGACGCCCCTTCAACAAGTCTAAGGGGAGCCTCGTCAGGGCCCCGCCACGAATTTCAGTTACACAATAAATGTAGTAATGCGTCGTGCAGGGAGCGCTCTACCACAGGAATTCATAAAATAAGTTTAGCAGTAGCTGAATTAGAAGCAAACAATCTATCTAGAGGCTATCTTCCTTTGCTCGACCAGCGTCCGCAAGCGACCTTTCTATCTGGCCTTATCTCAACGAAGACAGGATTCACATCCTCAGCAACAAAGTCAATGAAGAGGTAGCCTCACGGTCAGGTTCAGAGCACAGCAAGGATGTGCCTACACTTTTCTAACGACACTCGCCGCGCCTTTATTATACTTTTTAATGCGATTAACATTCTTTGTCGACTTCAGCCGTCTTAAATCTATCTATCTATCTACCTATCTATCTCTCTATCAATCTATCTATCTATCTATCTATTTATCTATCCTCTTACGCCGACCTAAAGCGATGCCGTCGTGGTCGTTTCATCGTCGTCATTCAAGTTTCGTTATTTGACTCTCGTAATGCGATCGTTGCCATACCTTCAGCACCAACCCAGTGGTCAATGTTTTCTATTTGATCGGGCCTAGGTAGGTGCTCGTGGTCGTGATGTCATTATGGTCTTTGCACCGTCGTCATTCAAGCTTTGTTATTCGACTCTCCTCATGCCGTCGTCGTCACGCCCTCGTAGTCATCCAGTCATCATGCGTACGTTGTCACACCGCCGTAGTGATGCCATCGGGGTCATTCCATCGTAATCACTGGTTTTATCGTCTGACTCTCTTCATGCCATCGTCGTAATAGAGGCTTCGTGATACAGTCGTCGTCCCGCCTTTCTCGTCGCAAAGTCGTCGACATCCCATTGTCTTCATACCGTTGTCATTCAGTCGTCATTGTTGTGTCGTCGTCATGCACTCGACGCCATGTATAGCCTTCACACGTCGTAGTGACGATGTTCCATCGTTGTCCATCTCACTTCATTATCCGACTCTCGTCGCGCTGTTCAGCGTGACGCCATTGCCGTCACAATGTCGTCATCATACCGTTGTCATCATGTCATCGCCATCCGGCTCTGCTTTCACCATGGTTATTAATCCAGTAACGCGGTCCCATTGTCGTCGTCGTACCAGCTTCCTCAGTCCGTCGACGTCATTCCATCTTCCCTGTTCTATCGTAGTTATGCTATCGCCATTCAGTTCAGGTTATACCCCGTTGTCTTGTTATCGTCGTCATTGCGTGGTAGTCAGACAGTCGCTATCATGCATATGTTTGTGTGATACCGTCGTCATCATATCGTCGTGGTCGGGCAATCACCGTCATTGCAGCTTCGTCATACAATTGTCGTCATACCGTCATCGTCACGCTATTGTCGTCATACACTTGTCATCCCACTGTCCCCGTGTGGTCGTTATACCATCGTCACCATTTAGGAAACGTCTTCTCGTTGTCGTCATACCATCGTGGTAACACCGCCTTTGTCGCTCCATCGACGCCATCGCTTCTTCGTCATTCCACTATCGTCACTGCATTAGCACCGTACAGTCACCGTCATGCCACCATGCTCATGAGAGCACTTGGCAAGTGAATGCCATAGCAAAGTAGGCCAATACCGATGTACGTCACATGTAGCCGAAGCAACGAAAATATCAGAATGACCACTACAGATGTTAAATAAATGTGACTTCAGAAATACGGTGTGTCGCTACGTTGCTCGAGGGCTAATCGCATTAACATGGGCAGTCATCATGAGGTGAGTTGTGCCGTAATTTGTATCGCAATTGGTTCGCAGAAGATAATTTAATACGTCCACTAGGGTTGAGGATAGGACGAGTTCGTGTTGCATTTTAGAACTGGTACAGCGCAACATACAAAGGAAGAAACAACGCGAGGCGGCCTGATGAAGTTGGAAGTCACCGCTTTGTTCCTTTATCTGGCCGGCTCGACTTGTTTCTTCCTTTCTATGTTGCGCTGCACCAGTTATAGTAATACGTCCATCATATTTCCAAGTCAATCTGCAGTGAGATTGTTGACATTGCGGCATGTAATTAACGTAAGGAGATGGATTGTTGTGAAGACGAGAGAAGCCAAATGTTCTTTCGTTGTTGATTCCCTGCCATATATTGGCTAGCATTCAGTAATTATCAGATGCATGTTACACGATGATGTAAACCAAATATTCATTGGGTTTGTACTAATTCAATTGCGCACTTGTGAACATCTGGCAGCATTCGTCTGTTCCCTTCTTCGGAAGAACGTGATTTCAATCAGCACCTGCGGAGGCCAGTCCTAGGATTCAGGCCAGCAACAAGGCAGGAGTGTACCAACTCTCAGCTAGAAGCACGAGGGCCTCCAGCTGCAAATAAAGAAGGGCCTACTGGATATTTATGTACCATGCTGCAGTCACTTTTTAAACCCGCTCCGTGCTTGGAGTGTAGACTGTTGTGTCGAGGAAGTCGATCTTTTTCTACACTCTGTGAGAAGTTGTATGAGTTCTTTTCCGCCTTGCCAAAGTAATGGAATTACTTTTTGAAGGGACTCTAACAACATGGAAAGCTTTCTGTTCCGAAATGCTTGTGAACTACAAAGTGGTCCCGCCATGCTGAGTTGTGCCTTTCCGACTCATGGAAGATACTCTTCATATTCTGGCTGAACATGAACGAGAAACTGGCAACACCCGGGTCGATCGAGACACAGATTTCTTCTCAGAAGCTGTCGAAACTCTAAAGTGCTTCACAGCAACTTTATGAACCAAAATTTTTGAAGTGCTTTGGCAACACGAGGCAGTGACGCGCTTCAGAAGCCTGGTTTACATCTTTCCTAAATAGACGTGTATGTTGACTCTGTGCGCCCATATACGCATATCTCTACCCTAAGTACCAGCTTTTTTTAGGGGAGGGCAAAGGCACTGAGTGTACACATAGGCGCTATCTGTCCTTTGCGAGAACTTTGAGTTTTTGTCAGGTATCAAGGAGGCCTCTGAGTGCAGCGCAGTATCCATCAAGCAGGCTGACGAATTAGTCTAAATGCGCCGAGTCGATCTTGAGTCGACATTTTCTGCTCAGGTCGCACAGTTTATCACTCTCGCGTAACTGCACATAGCGAGAGAGTAAACTTCGTAACCTCACGAAAATGTTGAAGCGAACACACATTTTGACCACTTTTTTTTTCTAATGTCTTTATTTTGCTTGGGATATATTCAATTATTCCAGTCTCAAACTGTGAGACGGAAAGCCCTTTTCCAAAGCGTTTGCATGATTCAGAATTGTGTGCGCTCCACTCTCAGCGATAGGAAGCTGTGGCACTCCGCAGAGAATATGACTGTTGGAAGCCACAGTGCGCGTTTTGAGAAGTTAAACTAAGAGAATGCCAGAAACTTAAAGCAGAAAAAATCGAGAAGAAGACACAGACAAAGCGAGGGGAAGGTGGCTCTCCTAGTATTTTCTCCTAGTATAACCATGTACCAACTAGCCAAACAAACCGCTCTCATGAACTCATTTAAAAGTTAAATTTGTTTGTGCTTCACGACATTTTCATAACCTCATTTTTCGTATATGAATTAAACCAACTGTCGCGAGGCTACTGTGCATACTGGGATTCTAAAGAAAGCTAGAAACACAGGTGCGGACATAAAAATGATAACACATAACGCCATGTGTTATTTATTTATTTATTTATTTTATTTTTTTTAAGATATCTTACAGGCCCCTGGAGGCATTGCGCAACGAGGGAGAGTACACTCAAAGATTATAATACACAATAATCAGAATACACACGTGAATATATATACAAAACATACACTTTAAGAAATGCGCTAACATAGAATAATGTTGTGTTACAATTGTACAATGGACAAACCGAATGATTTTCAACGCGAGAGGTCACTGCACAATGTACTTTCGCACAGTAAAATATAATCAATAGAATTACAGAGCGAGCGGGACATATTTGGCTATAAAAAAACATTATTTAACGGATAGCAGCACATTACTAACGGGAAAGGCAACAAAAAATAACACGTTAGGTTGTGTAGAGTTTGGAAAATGCGTTGTTAGAAGACACCAGAAATTTTCTTGGTCACTCTCATAGGCAATCGCCTTAGGAAGGCCTTTCCAAAGCCGAATGGCTCGTGGAAGAGCGGAGTAGTTTTTGTTTTCAAGTATGGGCGTTGTCTTTTTAGCGCTATTTAAGAACCACGCTTGGGGCGCATCTCCTCCTTCCCACAGGCATGCCGGCACTTTAGCGGTAGACAATATTGAGTCTGCAGCAGTATTCCTCTGTAAACCGCGAAAATGTGTACTTCGATCAAGATGCAACAATGAAGTGTTCCGTGTGACCTTGCTTGATTCTTATTTCAAGTATTTGTTTCACGCCTTAAATACAATATCAAGTACGTCATTTAAACTTCTCGCTACCAGCATCTGTCTGGTCACCTAAATATTGTTAAGAAAAGTCACAAGTTCGTTTGTATATACTTACGCGACCTTCGGTATCTGCATGCGTGCACTGTTTCTGAAAGTGTATAAAACAAGAGTAAACCTTTTTAGGCCTGCCTCAAAGATTTTGGGCCTCCACTGATAGAATACCGTGTTCATGTATATAGCATCTGAGCCAAACCCCCAACACCTGAATGAGTTGTACAGGAAGACTCAGACGTCTAAAATATCAATCCCAAGAAGATATTAAGGCAAAAGTACCCCTGCAGTATTATTGAATATTCAAGAAAATAGCTCCTCACTTTCGAGAAACTGGCGTATGAGTGAAACTAAAGAGCACACAGCGAAAACAAAGAAATCAGTTACAGAGAACTAAATTTTTAAATACTAAAGCAAGTATTGTAACAATAATATTGTGAAACCTGAGATCTGATATTTTCGTTGTCGCCCATCACTTAGTCGGAAATTTCTTCCCCAATCGCATTAGCCCTTAATTGTCCGTAGGTATCTTACGTGCACTTTCCTACCAATAAGTGACGGGATTCGACTCGACAGCGTAATTACGATGCCAAATTTCTTCAGAGGGTGCTTGAAACACAGCGTCTTCTGTAGAGCACATAATCGAGCGGGTTACAATAACATGTGGGACAAGTTCTTCGTTTACAGCATGTCAAGCAGTTATACAATCGTCTTTCTTGTAGAGTAGGAGAAGCAGCTACGACCCAAAAGAAAGGAGGGAGAAAGCATACGCACAAAATAAATGCTGAATATGAGGATGACGTCACTGGCTGCGTTTGTGAAGAGCACGATGTTGTACACAGTGTTGAGCGCCAGTTCTCCTGCAAAAGCGGAGATAAAACGGCTCTATATTTAGAGGAACCACCAACAACGAGGCAGTTATGTGGCAGCGCACCGTAGAGCATCGAGCTACTCTGCGTGAGGAAATCCTGTGAAGAGGCTTCGATTCCGCAAAGCACTGGAGAAATTCTAAAGGACTTGTTTATTATTACTTAAGAGCGCCGTGAAAGATGTCAAAAGAAAACAGCTAACACAGATGTCAGACGGTCAGACAGATGGCAGGGAGAATCGCCACTTGGGGAAGAACCCCGGCACGCTTTTCCGGGAAGTCGAGGGCGGAGAGTGGCCCAGATCTGCGCAACGTCCGTGATCGGCCCGCATTTTTTTAGACTGTGCTATCATCAGGACCAGCCCATTAAAACGGCTAGCCAGATGGCAGATGACAGGGAAAAAACGTGCTACACTGCTATGCCCTCGACAAGAATGCTTCGCTGTAAAAAAACAGCGCATATGATAAGACTACGGGAATACAGTGCCCGTGTTGGCATCTTCCCGTATTCCTATTCGTTGGCGCTGTTTTTGTCTATGAGACGCGACCACGAGATCAGCAGTGCAACGCTATAACCACAGGGCTACCGCGATGAGTGTCAAATATGAGACTTCTTTCTCAGCAGCAGATCACCACATTATATAACTTACCATTATAAATCATTATACAACTAGCTGAGAAAAGTATCACGGAAGCAGCTTGATCCAACTATGGTACATGGTGATCCTGGGAGCATCGGTGCCACAGTTAAGCCGCAGTACAAGGAGGGCGATTACCAGCCGTGTTTGCTCAGTGGCTATGGTGTTGGGCTGCTGAGCACGAGGACGTGGGATCGAATCCCGGCCACGGCGGCCGCATTTCGATGAAGGCGAAATGCGAAAACACATGTGTACTTAGATTTAGGTGCACGGCAAAGAACCTCAGGTGACCACAATTTCCGGAGTCCTCCACTGCGGCGTGCCTCATAATCAGAAAGTGGTTTTGGCACGTAAAACCCCATATTTTTTTAAGGAGGGTGATTCTAACGCAGCGTAGTAATATTGGCGAGGGTCGTAACGACTGCGTGATAAAGCCCCAAAGCTTGCCATTGTTACCAAATTTTCAATAAATCATGGTGCAGCGCGGCCACCACCGCGGCAATCAGCGGAGAGCGCTCCTTTTCGAAATTTTACCAGTCTCCACGTACGCTTCTTCAGGCTTCAGTGATTTTTGTTTATAATACAGCACCACCTAACTATTGCATATGGGATTCCTTCACGGCTCTTAAGCGTTCGCCTTCAGTTGATGCCGTTCTTGATGCATGTTTACAAGAAGTTCGCGCAGACCTGCGAACGTTCTCGAAAGTGAACCTTTCCTTTTCGGAGGTGGCTGAGCTGCTGGAACATCTTCAATTATGAACTTATTTTATCGCAGGCTTGTGCAGACGATTATAGCAATGATAATCACTATTTATGAGCTCAACTGTAGCTGTGAATGTAGCTATAAAGTCACTGTAGCACCTATACAATCACTGTAAAAGAGCGTGCACTTGTTAAGAGGAAACACAGCAGCAACAAAAAAGTAATACCTTGTGTTTGGTGCATCCCGATTTTTTCGAATCCCCAATCGTTGGGCACCGCGAAGAGGAAGACGCAGTTGTAGCACTGGAAATAAGTGCAGACGCACAGAGCGCAGAAGTTACGGGAGCACTGTTACGATTTCCTGAAATGCAGTTGGATGATGTCGATTAACCTTTATGTCTATATAGGCTTCCAATTCATACATAAGTAAACCGTGAGGAGGAGGAAGCGCTCGCTTTCTGTTCTTATGGTGAGTGACAGATAAATAGCTAGGGCGGAAGGAAAGGAAGCGAGGTCAACTAGACTTTGTTTGATTACACTACACGTGGGGAATGGGACAGTGTTGAACAGGGAGAGATAGGACAGCAGTTCAGAGAGCTCAAAGAAAGAAAGAAAGAAAGAAAGAAAGAAAGAAAGGAAGAAAGAAAGAAAGAAAGAAAGAAAGAAAGAAAGAAAGAAAGAAAGAAAGAAAGAAAGAAAGAAAGAAAGAAAGAAAGAAAGAAAGAAAGAAAGAAAGAAAGAAAGAAAGAAAGAAAGAAAGAAAGAAAGAAAGAAAGAAAGAAAGAAAGAAAGAAAGAACAGACAGACTTTCAAAGCGATGCTTTCCGTGCAAGCAGGTCATACATACACTGACGCTTACCAAGCAGCCACTGGTGACCAGTAAAACCACCCTCGAACTCTGGCAGACCTTTCTTGTCCACATCTTCTCCTCTTGAGGATCAGCCATGTAGAGTGATGGGGTGCCGACGCCTCCGCGATGCATCATCCGGTAAAAGTGCCGTAGGCACGCCTTGTCCTTGTTCCTTAGGGAAATGGCGCACCGCCGCGACAATGCATCTTCTTCTACTTCTTCCTCAGAAACAGCTGCCGCGTGTCAGCGACGCAGTCGATTGTTGCTTCTTCTTCACGCCGGCTATACACGCGACTCCATCATCGAAAAAGTGATTTCTGGCGTTCCGCTGGCTTATCATTATGCTTGGTAAAAAACTTTTATATAACATGTATCGAGCAACACAAACCTGGATCGGGAATTTTTCAGGATCGTCTACCATTTACTAATTTGCACTTTTGCTAGAACAGAACATTTACGAAGTTGATTCATTATAAATAACGAATTATGTGATTCGCCGGCACACGAAAAATAGTCTGACTCAACCGATTGCTAAAGCACACAGCACTACCTTGGTTCTGCCCAGCTACGTGGCACTCGCATACTTGGAAGTTTTCGCACAAGTTACTTGGTACACTTTGTTATAGTGAAAACAATGTGTAAAAACCCCCTTACTCAATGCTCATTGCTGGTCCGTAAGGCAGTTTTGAGTACCCGATTTGCCTATGAAGTTGCAACGTTGTATTAGTTGATGTATACTTTTGTTTACCTTACTTTTGCAGCTCAGCGTTAATATGGTTTCAGGAACGCTTGATTTTTTATTGACAGGCAGTGCTGGTCGAAATGCCGGCTTTAATCAGAAATTGGAGATGTTAGGCTGCAGCTGACGGCATGTGGAGCTGCTCCAGAGGCTCCTCTGAACCTCAACGAGTCTGCCCACGAGGCGGCGCGTGGCTTTACCGACCGCGCTCCTCTCGGATCGGGCGAGTCTCTCCCCGGATACAGAGGCGCTCCTATAACGCACAACGAAATCACTAAATTTTTCACTTAGAGAGAAGGCTTTTCCCGCCGCCTCACTCCAAGCTAAGCAGACTGCAGGCGGTCACACTCAGACTCCTGCAAACGAACTCCTACCCAAATCCGGCGTCCCTTAACCGCATATATCCCGAGATTTATCCGAATTGTTCTTGCGTGGCCTGTGGTGAGGTCGCTACTTTGCCTCATATGCTCTGGGAGTGCAGGACGCAGGGCCCGAAGTTCATCAAGGAAGAGTGGGACGCGCTCCCGCGAAGCCCCGTCTTTGAGGACCATATCCTGGCGGTCCAGGGCGCCCGCGATCGGGCCGGCAGACTAGATCTGTCAATCCCGTCGTGGGATTAGCCGGGTGCGCGTTTCATCGCGTTTTGCTGGGCCAAATAAAAGTTTATTCACTCACTCACTCACTCACTCACGATCTGTAGTGGGTACGTGCCATCAATTCAGATCATCATGACTATCATTATCATATCATCATCATACTGGACGGGCAAGGACGTGGTACGCCGGGTCGCTCCGCCACCAACGCTTTAATTGCAAATAAATGTGGCCATGGTTGCCTTGAGCGTAAAACACATACTAGACACTAACCAAAACCCACGACCCCACGACCACCCACGACCAATCCTGATCATTTGGGCACCAGCACACTCCTCCCTAGCCGGCAACGATGCCGCCCACACTGCCGCTCTAGGACTCGCCAACCGAGCACCCGGGCGGCTCACGCTAGGGTCAGAGAGGGATCGCATGGTCAGTTACCATGAAATAACACAGCAATAAAGGTTAGCCAAGCCAGTGTACCCGTCAGCACACAAGTCGCTTAGCAAGCGACAAGAAGTAGCTTGGAGACGACTTCGGACGAACACCTACCCCAACTTTGTCGATTATCGCTAATACTACCCGCACCTATACCCTTATACACGTAACCATTTTAAAGAAAAAGCGGATCTGTTCTATATTATGTAGTCGTGCCCAGCGGAAAATCACACAAATCACGAAATAAGTAAGACTGAGCATTGGGAGGCCGTGTTGCTCAGCTTCGACCCTGAACAGCAGGCCAAGGTCATCAAGACAGCTGAAGAAGCCGCCCGGGCCCAAGGGCTCGTGGCTGCCTAACAACAAGGTCATCTGTCAATACCTTGTTTTCAAATAAAGTATTTACTCACGCACTCACTCCACATGATTAGTCTCGAGTGAGACGGAGCGGTGGATGGGAGGGTGAGTGAGTGGATAAACTTTCATTGGGTCCAGCAAAACGCAATAAAGCACGCACCAAGCTAATCTCACGACGGGGCTGACAGATCTAGTGTGCCGTCCCGATCGCGGGCACGCTTGACGGCCAGGATTTGTTCCTCAAAGACGGGACTTCGCAGGAGCGCGTTCCACTCTTCCTTCGTGAACTTTGGGCCCAGCGACCCGCACTCCCAGAACATATGAGGCAAAGTAGCAACCTCACCACAGGCCACGCAAGAACGATTCGGATAAATCTCGGAATATATGCTGTTAAAAGACGCCGGATTAGGGTAGGAGTTCGTTTGCAAGAGTCTGAGCGTGGCCGCCTGCGGCCTGCGACCGCCGTGAGGCGGCGGGAAAACCCTTCTCTCTAAATAAAAGAATTTAGTAAGTTCATTGTGCGTGATAGGAGCGTCTCTGTCTAGGGGCAGAGAGTCGCCCGATCTGACGGCAGCGCCGTGTTTAAAGCCAGGCGCAGCCTCGTGGGCAGTCTCGTTGAGGTTAAGAGGAACCCCTTCAATCGCCCCGACGTGGGCAGGGAATCAAAGGGTGGGGTGTATGGAGGTATCGCCGTGTTTGGCGCCTTTCAGAATTTGAATTACCTGCAGGGCTACCCAGCCTTTCTGGATTGCCCTTACGGCCACTTTCGAATTGCTATACACCCTTTCTCTCCGACCGTCTTGCATGGCGAGTGCAATGGCCACTTGCTCAGCCACCTCGGGGTTCATCGTCCGCACTAAGCACAGTTGATGACTTCACCCAGCGTGTCCACGACGGAAACCGCAAAAGCCTTGCCATGTCGATATGCAGCTGCGTCAACGATACCATCTTCGATCTTGTCCTTGTTTATTTCCTTCAGTATATCAAATGCTCTTGGCTTGCGACGACCTGCGTTGTGAACGGGATGAACATTGTGGGGCAAAGAGCAACCACAATCTTCTCCCCTATTTCTCTGGAGATTTCGGTGTTTTCAGCCGAGTTATTGGTGGGTGCGACTCCGATCTCCTCGAGGATAAGCCTGCCGGCCGGCGTTGTGGACCGCCGAGTTAGCTGGGCGCGTTCCTTAGCCTCGGCTATCTCCTCCATGGTGTTGTGTATGCCGAGCTGAAGGAGGTCCTCGGTATGCGTTCTGACGGACAACCCGACGGCCCTCTTGACGAATTTTCTAATGAGGGCACTAGGTTTTTCCCGCTCGGCTCTGAGCCAGTTGTGCATGGCCACCGTGTAGGTGAAGTCACACAGCACAACGGCGTTGATGAACCGAAGCAGGTTGTTCGTGACCCTTCGCTCGAAGCGAAAAGCATTGTCGGTCTCCGCAATTATCTTGCGCAACGCAGTGCCATTGCCACCACCTGATTCAATGAATATACCCAGAACTTTGATGGTGTCGACCCTGGGTATCGGGTCACCGCTCCGAGTGAACAGGTGAATATCACTTTCCGAGACCGGTTTCCAGCCCTTTGGTTTGCCGCCTTTTTCTTATAAAGCAGAAGCTCATATTTGGTCGGGGAGCATCTGAGTCCGGTGGGTAGCAGGTATTGCTCCGTGACGTCTACAGCCTCTTGCATGGCGCTTTCCACTTGCCCTTCGCTACCGCCGGTGTACCAGATCGTGATGTCGTCGGCGTAGATGGTGTGTTTGATTCCCTCAACTTGGGCCAAATTCCTCGAGAGGCCGACCGTGCAGGTGTTGAAGAGAGCAGGCGAAATGACCGAGCCTTGTGGCGTGCCCAGTTGGCCCAGGGGCACCTAGTCGAAGACAAAGCCGCCGATCCGCAGCTTCGCTTTCCTCCCGGTCAGGAACGAACGGACGTAGTTATATAGTGTGGAACCCAGCTCGAGGTCTGCGACGCAGGCCAGAATGTACTCGTGAAGAACGTTGTCAAACGCTTTCTCGAGGTCGAGTCCGAGCAGGGCCCTGGTGTCCTTATTACTGCCGTCAATCATTTGATGTTTGATCATCTTCATGGCGTCCCGCTACGAGAGGCCGGCACGGAAGCCAATCATGTCGTGAGTGTAGATGTCGTTCTCTTCGAGATATCTGTTTAGTCTGTTGAGGACGACGTGCTTCACCACTTTCCCGACGCGGGAGGTGAGAGAGGAGTCGGAGGTTGTCCACATTCGGAGCCTTACCGGGTTTGGGGATCAGGACGACGTTGGGATGGATGGGAGGACTGTACCGAACAACCCTGCAGCATGAGAAAGGTAACCTGGCAATGTTGTCAAGTCATTCAATACGAAAGGCTGGCATTTAAGCAGCATATATAGATGTGTGCGTGCGTGCGTGCGTGCGTGCGTGCGTGCGTGCGTGCGTGCGTGCGTGCGTGCGTGCGTGCGTGTGTGTGTGTGTGTGTGTGTGTGTGTTTCTTTCTACCGATCTTTTATTTGGCCCATGTTACTACCTTTGCATCTCTTTAAAACAATGTGCGGGGCTGCGCAGTATATCACTTTACCCTAGTTTCAACGAACACAGGGCTGTACGTGCATCTGGCAACGTATGCTGTTGCGCTATTTCATTAGTGTCATTGCCACAGTGCCCCAGAAAGCATTATTACGCGTGAGCGTATGTTCCCCCACTTGGAAGATTCGCGATGCAGGTGTATAAAGCTCAGTGATAAAAGCTGGCACCGCGCCAAGAATGAGGTCAGCGGCCCAGCTGTCATGGCGAATGGTGGATGACCTAGGTAAGAATAGGTTGGTTTTATGAAGTTTCATGTCCCAAAACCACTTTCTGATTATGAGGCACGCCGTAATGGGAGCTCCGGAAATTTCGACCACCTGGGGTTCTTTAACGTGCACCTAAATCTAAGTACACGGGTGTTTTCGCATTTTGCCCCCATTGAAATGCGGCCGCCGTGGCCGGGATTCGATCCCGCGACCTCGTGCTTAGCTGCCCAACACCACAGCCACTAAGCAACCACGGCGGGTAGGAAAGAATAGACGAACGGCGCTGCAGATGACGCAATCGCCACAGCAGGCGGCGGTGCCGACTCGCACAGGTATCGCGGAGCGGAGCAGATGGCTTCAGCGCCTGACATAACTCGGCGCTCGGAGAGGCGCGTTATCTGTATCGGCGCTTGGAAAGAACAGTGAACAGTGAACGCTAAGCACGAAGGCGAGTTTTCTGGTAGAAACGCGGCCTCTTACATGGGCCGACCTTCTCTTATAGGTTCGAACTTTTAATACTTCAGTTTGGGAAGATCTAACATAAAAGGTATGCGCTGTCGGTGTTTCTTTGTTTGCGATAGCAAATATATGGACATTCCAGGCGGATTTCTGCCGTCGCCGTGAGCTTCCGCATGAGTGAAAGCGTGTGATGGTTAGCCGGCAAACGCGGTTCAATCTCGCGTGCGCGAGCGAGGAACGCGGCCCGGATGCGTGCCCTCTCCTGTGAGGCGCGAGGCAGGCGGGTGAGGCGAGGGAGGAAGGGCGTTCTTCACCGGCGGCTGCTAGGGTGCCTCGATGTCCTCGTCGCCCCCCGCTCCGAAGAGAGGGGACACAACCACGGTGTCTACTACGGCGTTCTATGGGAGATTTTTGATGAGACAAACAAAACTAAACCACCGCCTCGGGATAGGCGATCCAGTCTAAAACATTTTTTAGATGAAAAGTCTGACCAGCAACAAGCCAAGTTTCGTGTAAAATAATACTATGTGGAGAATATTTAGAAATAACATATTATAAATCTGTTGCAGCGGAAAGTATGGAACGACATTTCCACTGAATTATTGTTAAAGTTACTATGGTGAATAAATCCGAGCAGCAGAGACTGCTTGTTCTAAAATGCTCTTTTTTAAGAAGTCCTGCTTAGTCGGAATCTCTCTAACGTGTTTTTTTGCCTTGGAGTTGGTGGGAGAGCTAGGTTTTTTTCTCTCTCGGTGACCTTGTTCATTTAAGAGATGTTGTTGTTGTTGTTGTAGCCTGTGGCACGTGTGGCTCCTACCCACGATGGGGGATTGGCCAAGAAATGGATGGATTATTCCAGAATAATTTATAATCGGAGGTCTATATCTACATCTTGATTTTCCATCCCATCTGCGTCGGTGAGACAGATTTGGTCGACTTTCTCAGAAGTTGATGGCTTTGATGAATCGTTATTTGTGAATGTCTGCGCGGTCGATATTTCAATTGGTGGAGTCCGCGGTAGACCCGACACCGGATCCTCAATATTGGCTTTATTATTTAGTTGAAGCCACGGAGCTAGTTGAGAGGACAGCACCTGAACAAGGGAGTCGGTGAGATTTGACATAGTGCGCTCCACTGCTTTCTCCAGCGCCTTTTCTACGGAAGCTGCCACAGCCTCAGAGATTGAGTTTACCGTACACAGCGTTTGACAGGCCGTTATAACCAGCATACCCCCTGAGTCCTGCTCTGAATTTCTACAATGGCCATCACGACGAGAGCACCGACGTCTATCAATTATTTAAACGATTTGTACTTCTTTTGACCTTGCAGGGCAATTAGGCTCATCTGCGGGGTGGGGACCACTGCAAAGGCAGCAGGACTCATTTCGGGAAGAACAGTCATTAAAATGATGGCCTTCTCCACAAATTCGGCATCGTGTGTTCGACCTGCAGCCTTTTTATGGAGTGCCCGAACCACCAGCACTTCAGACACTGAAGCACACGAGGTGATAGAGGCTCAACTCGGTATATAAGTGGCCATGCCTTGATTTCCAATGAGTGGTTCATTCCAGCAAAAGTAGCAATGACTGCTTATGTGGGTGTGCACTTATTGTGAACGACAGGGCTGCAACGATACACAGAAATCACGCCTGCCGCTGAAAACATTTCCAAAATTTCTGCCGGACATAGACTTATGTCGACACCACGGACTAGGCCTTTGGTACATGCAAGGTGATTAGAAATGACACTGCACACCGGATGTGTCGCGAAAACATCGCACTCCATTAAATCTTGAACACAAGCCTGGTCTGACGAGCAGCGAACAATGCCCGCTTGGCCAAACTGCAGAACCTCGGTGATTTGTTTAAAATTGGCCGAGGCGGCCGAGGCCATCCGGAGTTCGGTTTGAATTGCTTTGGGATTCTTCATGCTATTCACTCCGTCATCACTCGGAACCAAAGCCACAGGTACGCTGCTCGTCCCACTGCGTAAGAAAAGCTCCACCGGCAAATCAGAGTTAAGCCGACCAGGAGGAAGCCTCCTGACCTGGCGATGAGAGTGACAATGCAAAGAAACAGAAAATTACTCTGCAAGGTTAGCAGATATTGAAACAAAAGGTGAAAAGCAATTACGTGAAAGAGACAGATTAAAAGAAAACCGCCAGCTACTTGACCAGAACCAGTGTTCGGGAGCTCAGGCACCACGCCTCGTCAGCGCGCTCGCTCCAAGAGGCCTAGGCTCGCCGAAGCCTCTTGCTTTTAAAGGTGACGTTTTGCGGTTACTTTTCTGTCCTGACAGCAAGCGCCTGAAATCTTCTTCCGCCTGATGTTGTGGTAATTACATCTGTTGATGCTTTTTACCACGCTTTGAGTGTATAAATACAGTTCTACAAATTATTGTATTTTGAATGAAATTCCGCCAGCTGTAATGACTTATTGGCGATGCAGGTACTGAAGGAATAAATAAATAAATACATAAATAAATACATAAATAAATAAATAAGCAAGCGGGAGCCACTTGCTCACATTTACCGACAAACTTTCCAGAAGGCGGTTATACTATACGATCATTTGCAGACCCAACGTCACGGCACCGCGAGCAATGCGCAAGCAGATATTGCCGTCACATGCCCTACGTATAGAAGGGCGTTTTAGAAAGCTTATTCTACATCTTTGGAAGAGTCACTAGAGCACTGAGGCATAGTTGTGAACGCCAGACAACCACCGAACGCTGGTTATGCACCCGTACTGAATGGACGTGCAGCCCAGTATAAAACATTTAGCTACTTCCACCAACAAAGCTGTTCAATCCGTACTTGATTTAACGGCCGCAGTGACTGAGTGGTTATGGCGTTCTGCTTCCAAGGAGTTCGCGAATTGCATTCGCATGAAACAACTGCGATCCGACGGGCACCAATTCAGGAGAAAAAAACGCCGACATACACATAGCAGACGCAAACCATCACCGGCTCACACCGCTCCCTCTACGATGTGTCCATCGCGCAGGTGCGTGATGGAGTCAGCTCTAGCACATAATACTCCGAATCTCGGCCTTTGAATATTTCTGCGCAGCAGCAGTGGCTGCAAAAGATCTTATGCAACATATCGGTAAGCAAAGCGCTTTAAGAAACACTTGAACAATATACTGCCTTCGCTGCTGATACAATCGCTCCACACGACTCTCAGAGCGTCGTCGGGATTCGGACAAACATCCAGTCACGAAGTATGCTGCAAGGTATTTCTAAAAGCAGCATCATCCCCAATAATATCTATGTGTGACACAAAGGCGCAGCGCAAAAGTTACAGGCATGGCCACGAAGAGTCTTTGCTAAGACATGACCGTCTCATTTATATGTAGAACGACCTCCCAAAGTAGAGCGCGAAGCATTTAAATTCATCTATATTAAACGTTGCCACATTTCTTTGTTTGCCCAAAGTACGTACCTCAATTTACCTACGAAAAATGCAGTACGCAAACTTATCAGAATCTCCAAGCAGAAAGCAATGTGGCTGCTATTTTTTCGCACCCCTACAAATTCAGAAAGCTGAGGCAAACGTGCGACGTGGTGTGGGCTTCGCTCTAACCATTGTCCATTTCCACATTTTGACATCTTCAGTTTACCGACCTTAGGCAAGTGTGATCTGGGCAGATCATGCCTATTTCTCGCACGCAAATATAACAGCGCAATTATGAGTCCGTCTGTTGGGCGCTGTCTCGAGTTACCACTTTGTACGGCGAAAAAAGGAAGGCGCCAGAACGCCGGGCGCTCCATATAGTCGGAACCTGAGGGTTGATGAAAGGCGGTGTCTCTCGTCGACCCCTTATCGGCTGGATCCTCTGTACAGGCACCGAACTGCTACTTTCCTTAGAGGTTACGGCAGCGCTTGTTGACTCTGCTGCTCTTCCGGGATCATCCTGTTGAAGATTCTTTGCGTCGTCGGTCGTCCGATCCCAGCCACAGACTTCTTGCGCTAGCAAGCGACGGCCCTCAGCCTCATTTTCTGCTTCCTTTCTGCCGTCCAAGCGTGGTGGAGTGGCGGCCTCTGCAATGTCGACACCGAAGCTGACTCGCTTTGGGTCGAGAACAATGGGCCGTTCCTGTGGCAATGACAACAGGCGAGGCAAGTCCTGGCTAGGCGGACCGGCTCCGGAGCTAGTGGAGCCCTGATGGACGTCCTCGTGCCATCCACTGAACAGGGACACCATTTGTGCTTCCAGAGCGAGTGGCCCCGATGTGGCCGTCACAGTTTGTTGGAGTGAGCCTCCGGTCCGATCGATGCCGTCAGAGGGCAACGAAAGTAGCCTCGACGAACTGAACAGGACACCTCGGGTCGGCTCTTCCACCGAAACATCGTTTGGGTTGACTTGTTGGGCCACTGCAATGAAAACAGCCTCTCGTAAGAGAATTGTGCTCTGAAAGAGGTTTGATTATGAGGAAAAACATTATCCATACCTCAGGCGCTCTAGGAATTCATTTAGGCGAAGCTTTTATTTGTGTTTCAAAAAACGCTGTTCTTTTTTCATTTGTAGACATAGAGCTAACAAAACGCATCGCTCAATATAAACTTGTGGGGCCGAATTCGCAAAGCTTTTCGTTCGTAAGTGCTGTTTTTCATTGACTGATCGCCTTCGCTAATAATATATCCTACATCACTACTGGCTGGCACGAAGGCTTTTATCGCAATAACTTTTTGTGAATGCAGGCCCTGGTGTTCGATAACACAAATCCCGTGCATAATGAAGAAGGAATGTGGACGACGGAGGGAATATGGGATGACGACACTGCAACATGACGACGACGCTATGACGACGGTATATGACGATGACCTAGTGACAACGCGACGTCAGTACAACTGGATAGACATATTTATACTTTTTGTGCGCAAACAAACAGGAACGAAGAATAGGGGCAACACAAGGACGTGGGGCCGAATTCGCAAAGCGCTCGTCCTTGTGTTGCCCCTATTCTTCGTCCCTGTTTGTTCGCGCACAAAAAGTATAAATATGAATATGTTCCAACTAGGCCGACTCGCAGTTATGGATAGACACATTGGAATGGCATAGAGAGGTTGACCACGATACAACAACAGCGCCGATATGACGACTACACAACGGCGACGATGGCATGACGAAACTGGAATGACTGCGACAGAGTGATGACCATATACCGACATGACGACAGCATTATACGACAATTACTGCAAGGCAACAATGTGTTGATGATAGTGACACTACGACAATGGAATGATGAAGCTGGAGTGGCGGTGTTGGAAGGATCACGACGGCGTAACGACAGTGCGATGACGAATCGGGAATGACGGCAATTAAATGACCACGAAGGGGCACATATAAGTTTCGCATATATGAACCCTTCAATATATCTGGTAAGGAAGCCAAAAGCAAAGCCCAACCCTGGAGAAGAGGTAAAGAAAGAGCCTACCTAAAACTGCTCACTTTTGCAGACGGAACGTGGCCCGTCGAACAACAAGATTGCACTGCCTTTACTCACGTGGCCTTGCCTCCAAAATGGTCGGGTGTAGCAATACCCTCCAGCTCGAAGTAAACTAGAATCACGTTGAGTATAGGCAGATGGTTCAATTGAAACGCAGCTGCGCGTACGCGTTTTTCTTGTATTTTTTTTCTCTACACCGCCTCGGGGACAGAATTGGCAAACACACAAAAAGCGCGTACTCAAAGGTAGACAACGTGACTGAAGCTGTTATGTTGAAACACTCTGCGCTACAAAGACTGCATAGAGCTGCAGACAAGTAACCGCTTACAGTGCACCGGCTGGTCCTCAACTGGGAACTCGAGATCATGGCCTTCGTCGGCGACCACGTCTGGTTCTGTGGGAAGGACCAAGCGGCGTGGATCGTAAGGGGCAGTGTCCCCGAAGTGCCTCATGTGCGGCCGGCCCACCTCTGAGCGGCGACCTCTGAGCTCGGCGATCTGCATCGCCTCGAAGCTGGATGAGAAGGGGAGCCACTGGTCGCGAGAGATGCTCGCCGCTGGAATCTCAGCGTTGGACGAAGACTGGCGCCAGATGTACGAAACGCGCCCCAGGTTGGGCACCACGTGCATGGCGTAGGCGCTCTGCGAGTGGGGGCAGGGGGGTAAAAGAACGATTCTAACGATAGCTGGAGACGCTATAGCCTGGCGGTTTGCCTGGCATGATACTCCGTATTATTAGGGCGAAGGATTCTATAAATAATTTGCGGGAATTATTCTAAAAAGTTAGGCGCGAGAAAAGTTATTCATGGAAGAAGCGACAAGAAAAGCAAAGAAGAAACGGCACATATTAACAAACATCCTTGTGTTTCAGTAAGAGTATAACTTCTGCTGCAGTAAAAAAGGTGAAGTTAGTTCCGTCATGTAGTATTGAAAATCAGTACTGACGGCATCTTTCCAACTTTTCATATTTTTTACTGCAATCGAAAGCCCAGGCCTTCTATAACAATACAAGAAAAGTTACAAGCATATGACCGCACTAAATAATTTACTGCAATGCTTGATTGTCACGATCGGCCCGGATGCGTAAACGAGGGAGGGCTCGAGGCACCCTCCGTTAGACGATGCTCCGCAGCGTGGAGGTGACGAACGATGACTGACCACCGAGCAGCTGTGCTCGTAGGTGTTTGTTGGGTGCGGTGCCCAATATTGCCCACCGACCATGGCAGGCCACCGAGCCTGGCGGACCAACGAAGATTATGCCCGAGGGACCGTGACATGCTTGTTAAACCTCCTTACCCCCAGTTTGTTTGTCGACAACAAACATCCAAGTTCAAAGTACGAGGCTCCGCCTCCGTCCTAGCCGGGTCGACAGTGCCTGCTACACAGGCGAGTTACGGTCCGGTGGCCTCCGCCGTGGAGTACTCCGCCTGGGCACAGGTGTTGACGGGCCAGGTGTGTCAACGCCAGGTGCTGCCCGAGCCAGCCTCGCTCCATCCGGAGGGTTCGTAGTGGTCGGCCTTGTGAGTGGTGCCGGACTTGTCTGTCATCGGCCAAACGGGCGCCGCACCACTGGCAACGCTTGCGGCCTCCGAGATGGGCGGTGCTCCGCTGGAAGCGACAGATGTTGCCGCCAGTCCTCCTGCAGGCCGTAACTCTGAATTGGCAGTCGAGGGTGCGCCCCGTCTGGCATGCGCACGAGCAGCGATGAGACGCTGGCAGGATACACCACCAGTCCGGCGGAACAGGGTGGGCCAGGACGGAAGTTACTGGCGAAAACTGGAGCTCCCTACTCCGGCAAAAGCCCGCGACGGCACGCTTGGTCAGCAGCCAGCTTCTGCTTCAGCTGCTTCAGGAGCACTGTGGATCGGATGTCCGGATGCGAGACTTCCAAGGGTATCTTGACCATGCGACCCACCAGGAACTCACAGGGGGCAAGGCCAGTGACATCGTGGGGCGTGGTCCGGTACTGAAACAGTATGCGGGCAATCTGAGTCCGGAAAGCACCTCGGGGTACGCATGCTCCAGCATGAACACTTCAGCAGGTTCCGGAACAGCATGAGATACCTTCGGCAGGGGCAGGCGGCTCAAGGCATCGGCAGGTCCCAGGTCCTTTCCCGGATGGTAAACCAGCTGGTACCTGCAAGCCGCCAGCCTCAAGGCCCAGCGTACCACTCGAGGTGATGCCTGCACGGGAACTGCCTTGTCAGGCCCCAGCAGCCCCAACAGCGACTTGTGGTCCGTTACCGCCTCGAACTTCCACCCCGTAGATACTGGCTAAAGCGTTCGACACAGAACATGACGGCCAGGCCTTCCTTGTCCAGCTGGCTGTAGCATTGCTCTGCAGCATGAATCCGACGAGAAGCAAACGAGACAGGGCGTTCTTGGGCATCGTTGTGCCGGTGTGCCAGGACGGCACCTACGCCGTGCAGCGACGCATCTACGGTCAGGACGACATGCTTGGCAGGATCGAAGTGTACCAGTACTGGAGCCTTAGTGATCAGCTCCTTGCTGCGCTGAAAGGCCTGGTCCTGCTCCTTCTTCCAGGCCCATTACTGACCATCTTGAAGCAGTAGATGGAGCAGTAGATGCTCCGAAGCAGTAGATGGAGAAGGAGCTGATGCTCCGACAGTTTCGGCTGGAAACTACTGCAGAAGTTGATGAGGCCGAGGTAGCTCTGAAGCTCCTTGTACTGGAGCTTAGGCGCCTTGAGCACAGCATCAATTTTGCGAGGAGCCGGGGCTAGTCCAGCCAGGGAAATTACATGTCCCAAGCACTCAGCACTGGGGGCCAGGAAAACGCAGTTTTCCAGCTTGAGCTTGAGACCGGCGTCCTGCAGCCGTGCCAGGACGTTGTGTAGGTCCTGCAGGTGGTCCCCGTCGTCGCTGCCAGTAACCAGGATGTCATCCAAGTACACCGCGATGTGCCTCCTGTCCCTGAAAAGGTTGTCCATCTCCTTTTGAAATATGGCTGGGGCTGGGGCTAAGCCAAACGGTAAGCGCGTGTACTTGAAGAGTTCCAAAGTTGTCGATATTGTGACAAACTTCCGGGAGGCAACCTGGAGCACCAGCTGCTGGTAATCACCTCTGAGGTTGAGCTTGGTGAACTTCTGTCCACTGGGCAACGCTGACCAGAGATCTTCTATCCGGGGCAGCGGGTACTTCTCGACGGTAGCGACGGGTTGATGGTAACCTTGCAATCCCCGCAGATCCTGACACTGCCGTCTCGCTTGAGGACGGGTACGATGGGAGCGGCCCATTCAGACATTCTGATGGGCACCAGGATGCCCTCTCGCTGTAACGGTTGCAGCTGCTGGGTGACCCCGTCCTTCAGGGTGAACGGCAGTGGGCGAGGCTCAAGAAAACGTGGCTGGGCTCCCTCAGGTAGATAGATGCCAGCCATCGTGCCGTCGAATGTGCGCACCCCTGGCTGGAACAGGGACTTGAACTTGGGCATGCAGGCTGGGCATGTCTTTCAGGACATGCATTTTGGCTTCCTGGTACCCTGGCACACGAACGCCCAGTGCATGTATCCAGTTTCGGCCTAGCAGCGTCGGCGACTACCCTTATTTAAGTAAAGGGGAAGGATTGCCTCCCTGCGCAGCAGCACGCCCGAAGCCTCAGCGGACATACCGGGGAATGTACGCTTGAAGAGTTACCCGGCCATTACCGACACGCTAACCCCTGTGTCCAGCTCCATGAAAATTGGGTGCCTGCATATTTCGATGGTGAGCATGTATGGTGGCACAGACGACGGAACAAAGCCTGTGTCCCACATGTCGAAAATCGGCATGACGACGTGGCCACGACGGCCACGACTTGGAGCCTGGCCGCGGAAGAACTTGAGCCTGCACCCGCACGCCCCCGCAGCGTACGCTTGCGACGGCTACTCTGGCCACGGGCTTGTCTAGTACCTGGGCTTGAACCAGGCTGCTGCTGTTTGCTGTTCGTCCTCCCCCTTCGGCATACCCGTGCCAGGTGCCCAGATTACCCCGTACGTGAAGCATTGTGCTTGAGAGAACTGGCACTGTGAGGGGCTGTGGTCACCACCACAGCGACCGAAGGTACCGCGCTTTGTCTCCAACTTGTTGACCACCGCTTCCGCTGTCGGTGAGCCAGTGGCACGGGCCATCTCGCCGGCGTCCTTGGCGGCAGCTTCCATTGCCGGCGCTGCGTTCACGGCGTCGTCCAGCGAAGGGTCGGGAAGCTTCAGGAGTCGCGTCTGCATGTCGGGGTTGTTGATGCAGCAGACGAAACGGTCCCGGAGCAGCGAGTCCAGCTGGCCCCCGGAAACACAGGCACTCGCTAACCCTCGTAGCGCAGCAATGAACTGCCCGAGAGTATCTCCTACCCGGCGGCTCGGGTTATTGAAGCGGAAACGCTCCATTAGTGTGGACGTTAGTGGGTTCAAATGAGAGCGCAGTATGGCGAGATGCTCACCCTGCGTCTTAACATGCGGCGTGGCTCGCTTCAGAAGGTCGAGCAGGAGACTGAATACGCGGGTCCCGCAGCTGGCCAGGAAAATGTCCCGCTGTGTGCCCTCGGATGTGTTGTTTGCCCGGAAGAGCACGTGAACTTGTTCCTCGTAAATTGGCCAGGCGGACTCACCTCCCTCGAACGGCTCGAGCCTTACATACAGCGGCATAACGGCACCAACGGGGGGGGTCGGTGTTTCGCAGCTCGCGGTGGTATGGGACAATCCGTGGGTGCTCGTCGCTAGTGTCACGATCCGCCCGGGTTCGTGAACAAGGGAGGGCTCGAGGCACCCTCCATTAGATGGATGCTCCGAAGCGTGGTGGTAACGATGACTGACCGCCGAGCAGCTCTGCTCATCGGTGTTTATCGGGTGCGGTGCCCAATGTTGCCTAGTGTGCATGGCAGACCACCGAGCCTGGCGGGCCAACGAAGATTATGCCCGAGGGGGCGCCTCATGCTTGTTACATTGATTTCTTAAACCAGTTTCGGTTCCAATGCGCAGGAGGGTTGATTAATTATGACGTCATTATGTAAGTTAGCTCGCACCATGCCTGCGCTTCTTATAGTTGCCACACACAAGCGCAGCCATAAAAATGCGTGCAGCACACTTGTTATATCTCTCCATAAAAACGCTATCATGCATAGCCTTATTGTTGCAGGACATCAGCAAATTTAACTCTCTCGTAACGTCGCGATGTCGTCTATGACGCAAAGCCTGGCATTTTGAGAGCAAATTTAGTGTGGGATAAAGGTATCTGATAAGTGCTTCCCGAAATTCCCATTTAATAAGTGTCATTATTCTACATGCAAGACACCTGTAGCAGAGTGTCTACAACTTCGAAAATACATATCAGTACTTTAATCCGTGTGCCTCGAATAATAAAAGTCATACGCGCCTTTGCCACTCACCAAGCAAGCACGGTGTTTTCCCCACAGTCAAGAACGATCCGCGAGTTCACGGTGTGTTACTCGATGGTGTTTAATGAACTATTTCAGTTCTTTATTGCGGATACAAACCGCTTGCATGTGCGTATTAGAGGTGTCAAATCCGCGCGAACAGTGCATGCGTGGCATATGCAGGAAGACATGCGCGCTGAGCGGTCAATTTGGTGGTCATCACGCTAGTTCTCACCAAACCGTAATTTCCATAGCTAAGAATGCGTTATCGCAGCTTCCGGGGCATATTGTTTCTTGTGGGTCCACAGTTACGCCAAGGCTTTTAAGGTGTAACAACATGATCTTGAATGGGCAAACAATATTCCTACGAAATTTTTAATGCTCCGTTTATCACTGTCGACTTCCTTTCTCTTTTTTTTTCATAGCGAAGCTGTTAAGGGCTAGTACCCCCAGGAGCGTGTCCGTATGTAGACACAAAACTATCATCATCATTTTTGGCTCCAGCGTCGTCGTGTGCTTCCACAGCTGGCTCGTTGGCGCCCCCTGATGCTACCGCGCGAACGCCCTCGTGCTACTGCTCCCGCGTTAATCGTCGTCCTTAATTAATTAACACAAAGGCGTAACCAATTTTACAGCAAAGCTATTAAGGACTAGTTCCCCCGGGATCGCGTCCGTGTGTAGACACAAAACTCCCCCTACGTGGGCTGATCCCGAAGGTTGTACAATGCCGGGCCGACCCGCGGCGAAAGTCCAGTTCGCCATTAAGGGGCCCACATACCCAGCTTCGCTGGCCGTCCTTCTTCACAGAATGTAAGGGCACTGATTTTGTTTCCCATTTGCCGAAACCTCTTCCATGACCTTCCTATAGCGCGACATTGATAATTTTGTAGTGATCCACTACATCAGCAGATTTTTCAAGAAGCCTAAACCTACAGTCCTAATCTGCATTATTCCTGCAACATTTGAACTGTGTCCGCCCAGTAGAGATCTTGCCTAGTTCTTCGAACCCTACGAAATGCTTCCACAAGAAATTAACGAAGATTTTTATAATTTCCCACAGATAACCAAATTAATCCGCATGCTCATCACCTTGCCTGCACGCCACACACAATGCACCATTAAACAAGCAGCAGTTCTCCAGCTATCAACGCGGACGCTTGGCGGACGTGCAGAGCAGCATTAAGCGGGACACTTTTGACTGCATCTAGTTGTTAACAGCTAGGTCGTACATCTGTACCTCATTGTGTACATTTGTCTGTAAATGCATCTGGGATTAACAACACCGAATAGAAGTCGTTACGAAGTTGTTAAGATAACGAGATGCTGCGCAATCGATAAAATCACCATGCGGACCACATCGCAACTTTTCTATCAGGAAACGGCGCAGGCACGGCAGTGACCTGCATTTTGGATACGCAACAACTAAGTTATGTCACTTTCCGACTGGTCACTTTTACGTCATATTGCTTCCGGTGCATGCGTCTCACCTTAGCTCTTTGTACGTCTTAGTTTTAGGTGCATTTCATGGTGCGGGGAGAAAGTGCTTTGCTGCAGAGAAAGGACATAACTATTTAAAATGATGGGGCTTTGCGCCTCTGAAAGCTACACCCTGGCGGTGACAGGCATCGTATAGCCGCAGAAGGGTGTGGATTAACCTCAGCCTTGCGTAACTTTTAAGCATGCATCCACTGAGTTCTTGCATTCCGCTCCTATTGAAACACGGCAGCCATAGCGTGGAATTCAACCCGTGGCACAGTGCGTTTCGTCGTAACCCGCGAGTTACTTTCACGTCGGTCGCGGCTGAAAAAAATTGTACTCTGTGTAGAAAAAAAAACAAAGGCTTCCCCATATACTCTGACAGAATTATTGTCTGTAAGTCAAACTTACCTTAAAGGGGAACGGAACCACTTTTTATCGAAGTAGAGAAATGCATTTTAGGTGAAAGTAGGCTATTTCAGAAATACTTTGCCACAAAAAGTACTTCAGTGCATTCAGCAGAATGCGGAGTTATTGACAATCAGACACGGCTTCCGCTGTGCTCCCGTTCCTTCTTCTAGGGCGCAGAGCGGCGTGCCCACAACACTTCGCCTTCTAAATGTCACCGTGGTGCACAGTTCAAATTTCATTTTGGACGTTAACGTAGACGCCATGAATTCCGCCTTTGATGCCCTACGACGCGCTAAATATACGCCAAACGCGGTTGTCCTCAGCGAGCCGCAATGCGCTTAGCCAGTGGACTCGTGGCTGCATCCCGCGGCGGCCACACTATCCACGCCATATAGCCGACCGCAGCTCGATGTCAGCTGCTCGGCCAATAGTAGCCGTTTAAAGGAATGACGAAATAGTGCGTCTGACGATGAAATAGTGCGTCTAGAAGAGAGTGAGGGCAGGGCCTGCTGTTGAAAAGACAGCGATTGAGAGAAAGGTTACATCGCGATCCGCTTGCGAGCTCCACGCACCGCGTACGACAGCAAAATTTGGCTGAGATGTTGACAGCAGCGTATGCTACCCGCGGACTATGTTATTTCACCAAGCCAGAGGGTTGATTCAGGACCCCTTTAATAGTCTGTTCTCAAATCCGTTAAATAAAGTGTGTCCTTCATGCTGTCGCTAGCCGGCAGACGTCCAGTCTCGTTTGGTTAATGATACTTGTTTGTTTAGTTGGTTGGGAATGAAACATTTTGCGGGTTGGGAATAAAACAGCACATCGCAAACTTCCATGCCTCGTGTGGCACCACTTCAGCTGTGTGATTAATATAATGCTTTTGGGTTGAAGAACTAATCACGTACAAGACGTACCTTCGGTAAGTTAAGCGTATCCGCCATTTAAGCGTCTCATCCGCGAACATTTCTTCTTTTCCTGTTTACTGTCTACCTATTCCTTCACGTACCAGATGCAGTCTGCTCCACTGAGATGCATGTCTAAATTTCTGCTGCCAAATACCCACAAAGTAGTCCCCACTGCTACTGATCGCACAGTCTAACACATTGCGCGAAACGCGTTGGTTTCTCGGCAAGGTCGCCAGCCAGAGCGCACATTTCGAATGGAAACATCCACCATTGTGCACACTTACTGGCGGCAACCACACTCACGCGATATTCAGGTGATAGCGGCAAGCGACGCGACAGGCCGACTCCGTCACACTGTCGTAATTGCGGTTGCATGGAACCACGGCAGTGCGCCTGCCGTATACCGAACTAAAGTATCTGAGGAGGCATAGGCACGCGTCAGTAGGTGCACATCACTGTGCGCATGAGTGTAAGTGATATATTATCGCGAGAGTTTCCGGAGTGGCTATCTTAGGGGGGGGGGGGGAGGAATGCTCCAGCTGTTTGGGTGATCGATGCTGTCTGTCCAGTTGTATATATTACCAACGCGCAGGAGCCCATGTTAGAGCATTTGGCGTCCGTGTATATCATGATGCATTTCCTGCCTATGTGGTGATGTTTTGCTTGCGCTTGGCGCCGACCGTCATGTAGGTGTGGCGGTGAAGCAGGCGTCAAGCACTCCTCATAAGTGGCCTGATCCCAAAGATAGTGCAATGCCCGGCTGACCCGTGTTGGAGGCGCAGTGTGCCATTAAGAGGCCCACATACATAGCTTCATTTTTTTTTCTCCACCTTTTTGAGGGGTGAGAGGGGGGTGAGCTGGAATGTGGCCCGGTGCCACTTCCTCCTATCTTTTCTTCACTCCATGTATCACTCAAACTTTTTTGTCTCTTTGCTGGTTTTTTCACTGCGCAATGCACCACGGCGCGGTGAAGTCACACGTGCAGCTCCCGTAGGCACCGTAGCGACAGCGTTCCCTCAAGTAATTTGTGGTGTTCCGGCGAAGAAGAAGAAGACAGAAGAGACAAGAACAGGAGGAGGGGAAGAAGAGAAGGAAGTGATCAAGACGGATACCGGTAAATAAATGAGTGTATTTTAACTCGTACTATATATAATTTTTCGATGGAAACTCTGTGCTGTTCTCTACTCGCTGGAGGGAGTCGACGAAGATTATTACTATTTGTATACACGTCCACACGCCAAGTTTCATCCTAGACGCCAGCGCTCGTATCTCCCCCTGGGGGAACACTTTCACCTCCCACGAGTGTACATTTCCACCGCTTCCCTTCAAGGTCGCGCCCGCGCATAACTTGCGCTGAGCGCGAAACGTCTCTTATTTGCGACGGCGCCGCTTCGCATGGCTGTTGTTAACTGTCACAACAGCAATGTAAACACGAAAGGGTTGATGTCACCAGTGAAATTCTGCCGTTTCACGAGAAAATGGTACGAAAAAAGCAGACGAATGACATGGATTATTGCGGTGCGCAGAACAAAGCAGGCAAACAAGTGGCAAACGAAGCGATCTCGTCCATTGATTATTAGAGAGCGTATGACGGTTTTTACATGTAATCCACATGAGTTTCATGATTACTGGGCATATAATTCTTTTATTCAAATAAAAACGTTCAGTTGTTAGACCAGCGCTTGTCCTGCCTTCTTTCTCGTGATTCTTTTGTGTCTGCGCTGCCAAAGAACGGAAACCATTTGTGTTGCATGCGCTAGCAGTGGCCGGAGTTCACGCGTGCCGAGAAATTAAATATGTGCACGATGCATTTAACATGACCGGAGTCCACTCCTGCATCAACTCTGCAGCGACCGATCAACTTAGTGGACGATACACGCCCGCGTCTTCGTCGCGTTGGCATTGCTGAAGCAGAAATGATTACTAATACTTTCAACCTCCGTCTCTTGACCACTGTTAAAGATATCCAAGCTATTTACGCTGCTGCCTACATTCTATATTGTAGGGGACGTACTAGTTAAAATTGGGGGCATATGTCGTATTTGTGCAATGCGACGACATGTTTTGTATATTTCCGCGCAGTGTCGATGCAAGTCCGTTGTCGCCAACAGAGCCAACACGGATTTGTAGCAAACATTTTGTGGGCAACTGCAAAAATGACTTTAGCTAACACGCATCGTATGTGCCGACGATTTTTCCGGTGGCACATACGATGTCGTTTCCTATTGCTTGCTCATCGTCACTTACATGGCTAAGCAGACGCTGCCCTTTCGCCACATTGCAACCATGAAAAACCGATCTTCCTAAAGGCGAATAGAAGCGTGTACATCGTCCTTCGAATAAAACGCCCATGCACACACACACATGCACACACACACAGGCACACACCGCGCGCGGTACGAAACGTGCCCAAACACGCGCCGTGCAAGAGGCAATCAAGGTGGTGTGAACGAGAGGTGGGAGAGATGTACACCCGCTAGTTGAATTTCTCCCCGCACGCGGCGCTCTCACGCCGGTGCGACTAGTGTTCCTGTATATGCTCCCGCAGGGAGCAGAGTTGCGCATACCTTTTCCAGCGCCGCTCGCACCGCTATTGGCCGAGCGCGAAAAATGACGTCAAATCATCCGCGCCGCAGCGTAGCCAACTTTACGGGCGCATCGCCGACTCATGCGAACTCGTCGTTTCCGTCAGTGCCATCGCCATTGCAATCAGCGGACTGTCGATCGTGCGTTGAGAGGAGCAGCTGCTGGTTTCAGGTACGGTATTCGACGATGTGAAGGACCTTGGTGAAGTGATACGAAACACATCGTACTGGCACTTGTATTCCAGTATGACGGGGTGCAGCCCGCCACACTGCACAAACCGCACGGAAGTCAGCCATAGGAGTAAATGCTTCAGCCAAGCAAACTAGCTGGAGACACACTGATACTATAGTGAGAGTGTTGTTGCTAACAAGTCTGGGCTTCTTGACTGAATGCCAGAGTTGCCAGATGCTGCCGAGCAAATAAGCAAATAACCACCCCAAAACAAGCCCGAAAAAAGCGGCGCGACTTTTGCTAAGAAGCCCAAAAGAAGCGGACGATAACAAATTTTCTCATTCTTGCAAATCGTTTAATTATAGTATTTAAAAATCGTACAAATACGAAGGGAAGGAAAACAAATCACTTTAATTATTTTGAACAGCAACAATATCAGCAAGAATGAGCGAAAACACTCATGCACTTTTTAACATTGTCCCCAGGGTAGTCTGCAGCCTGTTCATTGCGCGTTTGCCAGTACATGAATGAAGTTACTTGTTGACTCCTCCAATCAATGTTTGATTTCACGGTTCAACTACATACAGTAATCGTCGGATGTGTTCGACACATCAGGAAAACCCTCCGCGTCCACTTCGGAACCATACATGTTTTTAGAGTTGAGTAGCTGCAACATTTTCAATGTCGGTTGAAAGTCCCGGCAGCAAAGACCTCGAAACTTTAGGCCATAACGTACGTGCAGGATGCCGCTCAACATAGGATTCTTCATTATGTTTCGGTGGTGCGACTTCACCAGGTTCATGTGCGAGAGCACGCGCTCGACATCGGCATTGCTAAGAGACATGGCCAACAACGACGGAGCGAACTCTGCTATTTCCTTGAAACAACTTTCGCCGCTTGCATCCTTGAAATCTAGCACTTCTACCCAGAAAGAAGCGCCGTCCTTGTTGTTTACATTTTTCCAAGAAAGGAGGCAGAGCCGTCTATACTGTGTATCCAGGAGCCCTACATCACCCTTGAACAGTTTGAGGAGAGGCACATCCTGAAGGGGCAGTTTTACCTGGCTCAGTATGTTCTCGGGCGAGAATGATTTCATGGAATTCCAAAGATGAATGTTGGGAGGAAGCCTACGGGCATTAAAATAACAATATTTGCACGAAAAGCGCGAGTAAGCCCAAAAAAACGCGACAAGCGACTGTAAAAATTTACAAGCGACTCGGTGAAAAAAGAAGCCCACATTCGCTTATATTAAGCGGAACTGGCAACCCTGCTGAATGCACCCTTCAGAGTTTAAAATTGAAATGAATAATTTGTACCTCTCTCGTCAACCGCAATTTCTGAAGAGCTAGGACATCTTTGCAGAAAGCACAAAAGGGAACAAGGATAAAACAGGTGCTAAGTTGGCATATGCATATTTAGCTCTCGAGCTGTGATAATTGTAATATATTCCTTCTCCGTGTGAAGTTTTGAGAACAGTAAAATTGATTCTAGTCAATTTATTGTCTTGAAGTGCACAGGCTTATTTATTTTGTTAACTAATTGCTGCCATAGAAGCTAAGCCGCAATTGTATGTGTGCTAGCTTGTGAGCATCATGTATCAGCCAGTGGAACAAAAACTTGTCGTTCATTTAAACACGCTAGAAATCTACGTTGTGCTTTGGTGAATGCTATTTCCTGTGGGCGGGAGTGGAGTGAATGCACTGTTCAATGACGTAAAATTTCCTTGCCTCTGATGCGATAGGTCACAAAGCTTTGTAACCTGGCTTTTTGGCCAAAACCTGCTACAGTGATTTCATTGATTTGATACAGTGTCTTCAACTACTGGCTTTTCTCCGAGCGGTAAGAGATCAAGAAAAATGTGTTGTCAGATTACAGTCTGCACTGTGTGAATAATTACTCTGCAAGTTTGCCATCTTGATATGATTAGTGCAATAAAAATAACCTGTTGGTACTCTTAATAGCTTGTTGCCTTTCCAGTTTCTTTGAATTCTGCCCCCAAGGTTCCAAGAACCAGCACACTTGGCCTGCTGCAGCAGCCGTTCATGCATTCCCTTGTATGAAAAAAATTTGATCTAGAAGCTCTTGCATCTTGAATCTTTTTCTACTTGCAGATTTGCTGCTACTATATAGCTAATTAGTCTGCGGTATGAATGAATCGTAAAAGTAAGTAAAATGTGCGCATGTGAACATTTGAAATGCGCTTAAATCTGTGTCTGCACCGCATGTATCGAAAACGTGCAGCTGTTGTGAACGATGGTTAGTGATAAATGACGCTCTGTTAACGGTCACTGACAGAACTGCAGGCACGATAGCTCTCTTGGCGACGGTCATTAATCGGCTGGTTTCGGCAGCCAAAATGCGCTAAGTGTCCACCTTACGTGTGTGAATTTTAAACACTCTTTAAAACATTTCTTGCTTTCTGACAGTGATAAGACAATTCATATGCATGCTGAAAATCATTGCACCGCCTTTTGTGGCAACGTACTGCGCGTTTGCGAGCGAACCTTGGAGCTGTTCGAGCCACGGGAGTATTTTATTTTGTGGAATCGAAGGCGGTCCTACCCCCTATTAGTACGTTCATGTGTGTGTTTGTATATGCGTGTTTACATAGGTACATACAAAGTTTCGGTTGGTTGGAAGCCCACCCCTTCCGACTGCACGAATGACTCGTTCGAGCATAGCCGGTATTAAGAAGTGCCCTTTGCTAAGTGCCTGCGAACAATTGGCGCTTGTAGCTCGCGACCACTAGAGAAAAAGGCGGAACACCGCGCGGCATTTGGCTCCTGCGCGCACGAGGAGTGGCTTCGCTGCAGAGCTGGATCACGACGGCGGACCTATGCGCAACTCTGCTCCCTGCGGGAGCATATACAGGAACACTAGGTGCGACTGGCGACTGGAGAGGCGACTGAAGAGGCGACTGGAGGATTGGTGGAAGAAAAGTAGGGAAACGACAAAAGACGGAGACGTACAAAAGCACAGTTCGCAATAGGCGATCAGAAAATTTGGGCGTGGTAGTTCATAATGTTTTTTTTTCTTTTTTCATTGTTTAACCTAGGTAGAATATTAGGCAGTATAGTAGCAAGAGCTTGGTGGGGCAACCCACCGCCCCGTTCCAAAGGGGACGCTCATAACATCCATCCACATCCATCCGACTGGAGTCACTGGAAAAAATTTCAGAGTACCGCAAAGGTCGGGATTTGACTGGCAACACTGAGTGGCCACCGCCATATACCTTCCAAGCCGACTGCGTCGCGGGAAGGCCGCTGTGTTGGAAGAGGTTTATATTCGGTGACACATCGGATTGAGTGTTTACTGAAGTACAACTACTTTGTGCCCGGAGATAATGGTTGCTAAGAACGAAAATAAAATCCTATTTTGTGCGAATTAATGCAGCAGGTGGTTGTTTTGCACGCCTATCGTGTTTACTGCTGGAACTGTGCTACGATTGTGGGCAGCAGCTTAGCGCTGCTATCGGGAGCTTATGCTCCCCCACTTTTTTTTCCCCTTCCGCGGAGCGGGCTACGAAGGAAACACTTCGTCACTTCGAGCCGGAATGAGGCAAGCTTGTGCTTTTTGGCATGAACATCGTGGACCGCCCCATCGGCTTCTGTTGATGTTTCCAAGTAGGACGAAACCAACACCTGACAGTGTCACAGGCACGTACGTTCATTGTGTAATTTCACAAGCTAAATCGGATACATTTAATTTAATTTGCAAACGGATACCCCGCGTTCTCGATTCTGCCGGGCGACTTCGTCCGCCGTATGCGCATGACACACTGCGACTTCCATGTGCGCACCGGTGTTTGGCCGTGATCGCGTAAGACGATCTGTGCACAGCAGGCGTAAAAACCAACTTCGATGACCATTTTGCGCACTAAATCTTGTGGAAGGCCAATATGAGACATTTGCGTGATTACAGCTACGTATGTGTACTTCTGTACACTGATAATGAGCGAGAGTTTGCTACATGGAGATTTATGAACGCGGCTGTCTAGTGCGTGCATGAGCGGCTACTCTTCTCAACTTATTTATGACTGTTTTCTTAGACTGCGAAGATTTGCTGCCTGTGGAAAAAGAAAGCAGGAACGCCCGCTGGTGACGCAGTACTTTTTTTTTTCTAAGTTACATAGTCGATGTATAAAATTCTTGTGCTTTTAGAGCGGTTTATGTAACATGCATAGTGACAGAGTCAAACTAAAGCTACTGAGTGTTCTGTTGTTTTGTATTTCTTGTTATGCATCAAGCACACCATTATTTGGGTATGCACCATAGCATTTCAACATAAAACATATGTATGCTGACTTCAGTTCATTGCATGTGCTCGCCTTACAAGCTCAAAATTTAAAGCATGTGTTTCAAGCTCGAAATGCGTATGTATAAATGAGCAAACGATAAGTGGAAAAAAGGAAGTATCATGGGCCTCGCATTGACCATGTTTTTATTGACTGCGATCGTCACGATCTGCGAAAAACAAGTGCCATATGGGTCGAGTGACTCGAGGCGAGAGCGCGTTCACGTGTGCGGAGAAATCATCCGAGTACCTGGTGCACGTGAGGACGCGGAATTCTCGCGCGACAAGTGTGCCTTCGCGTGCCACGAGCACGGAATAACCGCGTGCGTTGAGCAACAAACGCGTACACGTGTACCCGCGTCAAGCGTGCAAGAGAGAGAAAAGACTTTATTGCTCAGTTAATCGGAGTTATGGCAGGTCTGGGTGGGGCCCTCAGTCCAGGGCTCCACTGGCTCTTGCGGCTCGCTGAGCTTGGTCCAGGAGGGCCAACTGGCTCCCCTGATCCTCGCTTGCGAGTAGTGCCTCCCACTGCCGTACGAAGTATGTGACGCTTAGAAAAGGTGAATTGACGTTGCTTGGCCGAGCCGTACATTCCCACGTTATGTGGGCCAGCGTGGGTTTCGCGCCGCACCACGGGCAGGTGGCGGTGTAATATGTTGGGTGCTGCTTGTGTAAGAGGTTTAGGTGCGGGTATGAATTGGTTTGTATGCGACGCCAGTCTTGGGCTTGTCTTCTATTTAGTTTGCAGTGCGGAGGGCCGTAAGTGCGTCTCCCCCTCCTCTGATTCTCTAATATGTCGCGCACTGCGGACAGTGCTTCCTCTAGGGTTCTGGCCGCTGCTCGGTCGTTGCTTCCTCGAGCTATGCGGTCTGCCCTTTCGTTCCCGTCGAGTCCGTTGTGCGCGGGGCACCATGTAATGCCGTGGTCCAGGACCAGTCGTGAGCCGAGTATTCTTTGGGCGCTGGGCGGTAGCATTCCCCGCATAAAGAGTCGACACGCTGCCTGCGAGTCTGTAAGCACATGAGCCGACTGACCCTTAAAATCGGCGTCTCGTATCGCCAGCGCTATTGCCGCTGCCTCTGCTGTGCATATCGAGGTAGTCTTAACCGTAGCGGTTATCGTGGTGACTCTATTGGTTGCGGCGATCGCGTAGAAGTCCCTGCGAGTGGTTGCACTTGCGTCCGTGTAGTAGGCGGCCGGATCCTTGCCGAATCGCTTCTGCAGAGTCCTCGTCCTGGCCTGTCTGCGGCCTGCGTGGTACCTGGCACTCATATATCGTGGTATAGGTGAGACATGGACGTGCTCCCTCAAATCTCGTGACAACAAGCCTGTTTCGTCTCCGCAGAACAAGGGTCGAGCGTTGTATCCCAGTCTTTGAAGAATAGAGCGGCCCTGGGGCGTAGAGCTCAGCCTTTCTCTTTGCGATATCAGAACTGCAGAGGCATGTTCTTCATATTTGTTGTAAATACCCAATCGCTAACACCCCGTGCACTTCGCTTAAATATCTTCTAAAACAGTGCCGAAAAGCACAAGCAAGGTGTACTTATGACTCGCACACGCGGGTGTTTTTTGTAGGCTTGAAGTTCTCCCGGCCGATACTGTGTAACCACGCAGAAGGACGCTCTCGGTCATTTTGCCCGGTCGGAATCTAGGGAAAAGTCTTTCCAGACTCAGTTCGGTTGCTGCATCCGAAGGCGCAGCAGCCAGGCATGATTTCCTTGCAGTCAAACGCGAGCGCGACAATCGGAACATAAAAAAAAAATCGTAGGGAACTTGCGTGACTCAGCTGGCCCGCCCGGCGCTTGGAAGGTATATGGCCCCCCAAAGTCACGTGGTACGGCTGGGCCAATGAACGCGTCAGCAGCGCGGGGAAAACGAATGCGGTACTCTTAAATTTTTTCTAGTGACTGTGCGACAGCGCCGCTCGGCGGTGCCATTCTTGACCGTTTGTGCGTACAGGAGGCAATACTACATGATACTACCTGCTCGTGCGGGTCCTCGAGGCCGCTCAGGCTACGTAGCTCTGTCGGGTCGTACAGCGTGGCTGGGTGCATCACCCCGCTGGCCAGTGATGGGGCACCGCCAGTACCGCCGCGGCTTCGAGTCTTGGCGCGTCCGCCGGGGCGCGGAGGCCCGGGACCGGGGGTGGGCTCTGCGGTGTAGCCAGCAGAGCGAGTGCTCGCCATGCGACCCGCGCAAAGTAACAACTTCGGGAGTTGTAGTTCGGTTAGTATCACGTGTACCATCATTTCAATGAACGGTTTTAAAGCACGGAGCTGCATCAAGCTTCCTACACAATTTACTAGAGGGAACTCTGGCGGTATAGTCGGTGACAACCTAAGAATACAGTACGAGCTCCACCCACAAAAAACGCAGTGCATCTGCCCTTCACCTCTGCAAGAGAGCCAAGCCAGCTGGAGTCCCTTAGAAGGAGCACCGTCATCAGGATCACCCGTAAAATTTGCAGAGACGCTCACATTTCATCCCAAAACCAGGGCGCTATGACATAAAGCCATTTTTCTATTTCATTTGTGCGATCAGCTCTCCACGATTGGTCAAATATTTTTCAGCCACCCCTCCCCCTCCCACCTTCGCTTGTGTGTCATGCAACGGCAGGAGAACCGCCAAAGTTCCTCATATGATATGATGCATATACACTGATGAGGCGTGATTAAAAACCGAACAAAGAAAAATAAGTCCTTCTGATTATGCGCCTTTTTCACCGTCAGCCCACCGCAATGCTTCAAATGTTTTCGGGCTACGGCCACTTCAATTGACTGTCACAAGACGTCACAAAACCGCGAAATCTCGCCGCGTCAAAGTAATGTGTACACAGAAAGATGCATTCTTTTGCCAAACAAAATTGAATGTTTTTCGGTTAGCCGCAGACTGCCCCGTTCCATAATGCACAGAAGATGGCTGTTCGCCGATCGTTCTGCCACTGGCTACTGGGAGCTTGTAGGATGAATAGATTTATCTGCATAAAAATAAGTTGCGTGGCAGCACAACGTTGTCGAGCCTTCTTAGCACGTTCATTATATCGCTCTGCCAAATTTTCTTCGCTCAGGTTCCGGGTTAGCCACATTTTTACCCTTCCGTTGCACGGCGCTGCGGTTTTCTACCAGACACCGAATGCTAAGCAAGAAGAAGCGGGCCAGTCGCATAGGCTAGGACGAACCTTCTCGTCAGGTTTTCTACTTTCACGGCGCTAGCAGGGCCACCCTGAAACGCTCTCCCCTTATGCATGCTCCTCGTCTCTGGTCAGCCAATTAGGTAAGAAAAGCCTGTCAAGATAGCCGATGCTCTTCGCTTGGAAAGCAAACAAAAGTGACCTCTAGTAATCGAGCGAAGCATTTCATTCGCCTGTTCAAACAACGCTGCGAGTTACCGCCCGGTGTTTGCGTCGGCAGTTACGTAAATTTGACGTCGAGAGTTTGCAATAAAAAAGATTGAAATAGTTTTACGTTATATGGCCGTAGCTGCACAAACACAGATTTGTAAGGAGAAAACAGTACTGTTAAGCATGCACTGCCGCTTGACGCCAGGGAGTTGGGCGAATCTAATTCATTAGTCTAATGCAAATTATCTTTGAGTTGGACAACGTACATATAACATTTTATTCTTAGGCTGTAACCGACTATAGTGTCTATGGGATCTGCAAGCATGGCTCTTCCGTCAGCATGCCAACGAACGATGGTTAGTAGATTGATTTGCTCTAAACATCCTTCTTCTGGCTTGAAACGGCTTTGCGGCTTAAAAACAAACTATATTCTGCAAAATATTGCGTTATGCGTGAGACCATTTGCAGAGGTTATGTATTCGCATAGAGTGTTACTGCCTACTGCACTTAGAAAAATATTATTGCTTGAAAATTTAGGTCAATGAAGGCAGGTAAAGCGCATCAAGTAAAGCCTCGACAAGGGCTGAAGCTACAACCACGAAGATTACATAGTAAAGCTAGACACTAACCATCGTTCGCGTAATGGCGGAACGACCGTAGCGCCAGAGTTCTCTCTAGTCATATCGGCAACTAACTCTATGAGGAGCAGCATAAAGGACTTTCCTGCTGTGTCGTGCCCGCCGCGCGTGCCACATTGGAGAAGAGCACGAGAGCATTGTATCAAGTTGCTATTGAAGACGATTGAAAAAAATGCAGATGCCGTTTACGACGCTAAGGTGGGAGCTTGGGCTTGTTGGTGATCTATTACGAGCAGTATGGAGACGTAGCACGATGCATATGAGCAAAGAAGAAGCTGCTCCTGTCGACTCTTTTTTTCCCATGTTCAGCCTAGCCCTATATCTATACTGCTCTCCTCGAAATGGCACTCGCTATTCAGTGTCATTCTTCAATTCCTCTGAATTTTTTAAAGATACCTGGAATCCAAAATGAAATACCCGCTGCCCGTGGCGAAAACATTTTGTGGGGAAGTCCTGAGATCCAAATCCTGGCTTGCCCGTCCCATGCATGCTAGCCCTGCGCCGCACCACAACCTCTTTCTTGGCCACAAAGTCGCTGCTACCGTATATAAAGCGCCCTTTGCGGCAACAGCTCCCACAATTTCGACAATTTATTTGCAGTACAAAGATACTCAATTAAATCGTTTCAGCGCTTGCCTATTGAGAGCACTTCAAGGTTTCTTTCGCACTTAATTGAATAAAATCACTCGTACAGGGCAGTCGCCGAGGCTCGCTCATTGCCATGGCGTCATGATGTCGAGCACAAAACACAAATATTCAAAGGGCAGTTAGGCACTGTAGGCAAGGACCATCGCCCAATTATGGATTTCGCGCTCTTATCCCTGTGTGTTTTGAAATGCAAGCAAAGATCGACGACATAGCTCTAGCTGAGCTCAGAAGCTTTGTCTGGTATCTACCCAGTAACTATCCATTTCATTTTCTATTGTTATTTCTCTTATTGTCAGTCACACAGAGTGGCCGATTCCAAAATTAACGCCCTCAGGAGACGATGATTCCGCTATAACCAATAATGTCGAACTTCGGACGCATGGACACGTGCCTTCGCACGATTCACCCTCTGATTGACTGACGGCAGGTTCAGCTTCCACTGCATGGCCACCTTGTGCAACAGTAGACATCTTCCAGAGCCTTGCGTCGCACGACATGCTCTCTCCTATAAGCAGGCGCATCCTTCGAGTTATTTAAACATATTCGCTCCACAAAAATATTGCTGACTCTTACTATACTCCCTAATGCGAAATTTGAGCTCACCTCTATAGGTGTTTTCATTTCGCGAAATATCGGTTGGCGCGGACAATCTGTCTCGCGCGGCACGTTGCAAACGGAACGAAGTGCGCTGCGTCTAGCGCGTAGGTGATGCGTAGGCGCGACTCCCAGCGGCCGCCGCAGACAGCCCTCCGCTCATGCAACGCTTTGTTTCGATACAGACTACGCGCGCTACCCTGCGCCATTCCGTAGCCATCGGTGTCGCACAGCCTGTCTTGCGCGGCAGTACGCTTTTCTTCTCACGCTTTCGCCATAACCTCCTCCTCCGCTTTCTTCCTATCGCCGTCTTTCATAGCGCCACTTCCGAGCGATTCTGGTGTTCGCCGAGGATATCGCCCTGCCGATCGCCTCTGAGGCCCCTCCCCACACCTACGGTGGTTCGACCGCTGCTGCTGCTTCCCTGTTTCTTCCACCACTCTTTTCTACCCCTTCCCCCCTGTGCAGCACGGTTGAGGTGTCCTCATCTGAGAGACAGTTACTGCGCTGCACTTTACCCCATGTTTCTTCCTTCACAAACAAGAATCTCTCTCTCCCGCTGCGCTCCGCGTTCGCTTTCATCATTCGCTGTGCTCGTTCGCTCGGTTACCAAGTGTGACGCCGACGCTCACCGCAGGAACGGGTGCCTAAAAGCCGCGCTCTAAAACGTACACGAGCCAATTGTCGCCGCTGTACGAGTGTCTTACTTTCGATATGCGAGCCTGTGGACCAAGCTCGAGTACGCCATTTGATGATAACCTCTGTGTGTGTTGCACATCACCCGCTTTCCCTTTTGGTATGTCAAAAAATAAAACGCACCGCTCGACGTCACAACGGATCGCCAGGGGTTAGGAGTTAGCCACTCGAGGAGCGAGCGTGACCCGGCACCGCTGCGTCGACTCTGGTGACCGTCGCTGGGCCCGTGGAGCGAACGGGGTCTGCTCGCGGAGCGCCTTTTGATCTGGAACCAGCGCCACGGGTTGCGCGGATCCACAACCGAATTGCTTGACGGGTCTAGTGAAAGCACCGGGGTGGCCTCCGCCTCCTGTTCCAGCTTCGACAGGTAACTCAGGTAGCACCACACCAGCACCAGCGCCTGCCCCGTCCCGAAAAGTCATTGTTTATTGAGGATATGTTCTATCCTTAACCTGTGGCAACAGTAGATCTGGGGTCAGTACGTTGAAGACCTCACTTCAAGCAATTCAACAAACGTATGCACGAATATTGCCCTCACGCAATGGTCCAGCGCGCGCCGAGGGATGCGCCACTGGCGGCGGCTCAGCTAAGTGCCCTCGGGAAAGAAGGCAGCCGTCCGCCATGGTTTTCTGCGTTGCATCTCGTGCTTCTCTTTCTGATCCACATTTTTTTAGTAAAATAGGCAACACCCGTCGCATAAGCGTGGTGGGCAAATCATCAAGGTATGCTGAAAAACAATTGTTGCGTGGTGAGTGCTGAAATACTTGGAGAAACTCACCGGCGACACGGTTCTAATCATTCCCCCGTATACCGCATGAACGGCAGCAAATACATTAATGGATCGAAACCGTTCGGCAGGAATTTTCTTGGTTTCACGGTTTTTTTTTTTGTCACTGCAATATTGAACTCGATCATGTTTACACGGCTGAGCAGTAACGTTATCACGGCAACCCATGTTTCGGTTCTGTTTGAGCGCAGTCCAACGTGTCGGTCCTGAATGTGGTTTGCCTCTTTTACCATTTGCCGCTTCTTTACCATGGTGCTCTAGCTACGGTGCATGAGTATACGAGTCCATCGTGTTGTGTGTTAAAGCTGCTCATACTTGCTAAGAGTGATTTTTTTTTTGTTTACGCGGCTCGTTAAATTGTCGCACCAGCTGTCACGAAGATCATGTTTCTGTATCTATTGTATGCGTTCCTTTGCGCTTCTTGAACGGTTGTTAGACGCTTCGTAAATACTTTTTTGTATGCTTTACTATTAGCAACGTAAAGGGGGGAAAGGTGCATGTGTGTGAAGGGTGACAGCGCTGTCTCATGGTATAGGCATGTGTGTAATATATATATATATTCATACACTTCACACGCGTACGCATTTTCCCCTTTACGTTGCTTATACTAACGCACAAAAAAGTTCTGTGTGAAGCGTCTAACAACAGTTCAACAAGCGCGCAGGCACGGATAATGTAGATCTAGAAACATGGACAACAAGGACAACACCGGGAAAATTACTTGTACTTGGGTTAAAGAAATGATAAGTTAATAGAAATCAAAGCAGATGAAAAAACAACTGGCCGCAGGTGGGAAACGAAGCCACGTCTTCGCATTACGCGTTCGATGCTCTTACAAACTGAGCTACCGCGGCGCCGTTTTCCCGTCTACTTTTTGGGGTACTTACTAGAACTGACCCTATAGGAGCATTAGCCAGCGCCACCACTCATAAACCAAGGCGGCGGATGTGTAACATTCTGTCTGCCGCAGGCGTCACGCGTATGTGATCCATTTAGGTGACGCCAACTGGTCAATAAACACATACATGATACCTGAATGAATCAATGTTGCCTGATTCAAGACCCTCCTAATGTAATGAACGTTAAGAAAGGAAACAGAGGGGCCCGATCTTTATTAATCATATCGTAAGAACCCAACAAACAAGACACTTTGTACAACAGAGGGAAAATTACTTGTACAGCTACGATATCTTCGATGTATCAGTTGCTCATATTGGCATACATCTGCTGTTTTTTTTATAATTCTTATTAGTATGAGACCGTGTTTAGCCACTTCAGACGGCTCACCGGGAGAAACTATCGTTATTTGCACAAGAAATCAAACTGTTGAGGTAGTTATATTGTTCATGTGTCACGGAAGCACGGAGGAAGGAAACTAAGGAGAGGCCCTACCCCCTCCGCGCGCTAGGAGAAAAGTGTGGCGGAAATGACGTATAGGTTCTCATTTTTTTTGCTGCTTTTGTATTTTTTTTGCTGCATGGCCACGCCTTTTGGGCCACAATGGAGGCGTTGTTCTGATTTTTTGAGCGCTCACACGTGTTGCTCTGGTAGGTTTCGTGCCGTGGCAAAGGCGCTGTGTGGGCGGGTTTGCGTTAGTCACCGTGTCTTGTTGCGCTGTGTTACCTGCACCGTGCTCTGCCGGATGTTGCGCGAGCGCGCGCGCTCCGCGCGCGAGACCACGCGCAGCGCGGCGTGGTTTCGCGAAAGATGTAAACAAGAGAGGAGGGTTGCACAAAAGGCGGAGCATCGCCATGAGCAACGCCAACTTCCGGCTTCACTTTTGCTTCACAAAGAGTGACGTCAGGGCCTCTCCTTAGTTTCCTTCCTCCGTGCACGGAAGTTTGACTCGCTCCATTGTTGCCAACTCGATGTTGCAGGGGGTTGGCAGTCGTTCAAGCAGCTCCTGTGGCTTCTTTTTCTTTACTTCCTCGCTTTTTATGGAAAGAAAGAAAGAAAGAAAGAAAGAAAGAAAGAAAGAAAGAAAGAAAGAAAGAAAGAAAGAAAGAAAGAAAGAAAGAAAGAAAGAAAGAAAGAAAGAAAGAAAGAAAGAAAGAAAGAAAGAAAGAAAGAAAGATAATTTAACGGCAACAATTATCATCACAGTTTTGCTCGCAACTGTATGCTGTGGCTGGGTTTTCTCGTGTAACTGAGCGTAACTGCGGCACATCTCCAAAGTGATATGAAGTCTGCCACGAAAGTTCCCAGGACACGTTTTTCACCACAAATGCAAATATCTGCTCAGTTATAGCATGGCGCTTTCAACCTAATGGATCAATATGTACTCCAATGGTACGAGAAAATCAACGAGAAAATCAGCTTTGTCGCCCGATCTCTATTTGCAAATTTCTGCTCGCTGGTGTACGTCTCAAGAACTATATTCGAGATTAAAAACATTCCATGCTAGGTTACGCGCTTAGGCTTCACATGGATGCAGTTTTTTTTTTTTTTTTTTTGCGCATCCTCCCTTGCCCGTACAGTTTTGTGGCCGGCTGTTAAGGACATCATCGAAGAAACGAGCCATGCGAAGTCTTGCACGTCTTATTTTTCAGGTGCATTCCCTTTCCGAAAAAAGGCACAATTCACAAACCACGAACATAAACTTTACATGCTCACTGCTCTATACTTACCCTCACGCTTGCTATCGCTGTGACCAACACGAGAATATTCCAAAAATGCCGGTTCTGTAATGAGGAGTATAACGGTGTAATAGACAGCAGCACCCAGCTGGTGACGCTGCACTTTAATGTCACAGCCATAACTAAAAAATACCGCAAGGGTAACAAATTTAACGCAGTCATACCACGACAGCACTTCCTTTGTGGATCAAGATATGTGAACACTGGCAAATTCCTTCATGCTCGCGCTTTGAGCCAATTGGAGCGAGCGTAGCCACCATGTCAACCACCAGAGCTGACAATCAGGGGGAATTTGACAGTGTCCAGGCTGGTTGACTGCCCAGTAGCTTTTCTCAGCAAAAAAAAATAGCTTGACTTGGCTTTCTGTCTCATTCTGGCGAGGAAATAATCCCCAGAAGTTCCTTCTTTTCCTTGACTCTTAGTTTCAATGAAGGCCGTGATGCTGTCACATTCCAGGAGGGTATGTTCTCCGGCAGCACAGCTCAAGTTGACGCTCTCCTAGAGTAACAATTTGTAGTTGCTTCTGACAAATAAATCCATTCACTAGATGTTCTATCAGGCGGAAAATTTCAACTCTTAAATATACAAGTATTAGTACATTACAATTAACAATCGGCAAAAAGCCGCTTCTTTCTGCGGGAAGCAAGGCAAAAAAATTAATGCTGAAACGAAATCTGGATTGCGCCTGAATTTCCTCCTCGAACTGGCTCGCCAAGATGTCATGGATTTCGACAACGTTTGCATATATCAATAGTTAACTGTTTTTCACTAAAAAAACACCACAGTCCACATGGCATTTTGAATAAAGCAAAGGCTCAACCTAGCGGCTCTTGCGAATTTATCTGACGCCGAAAACGGCCTATACACCAAAACAAAATTTGAGCTCGTCACATCACATTTACGTGCGGCTCTGGGATTTCGACATAAATTCAGAAAATAAACATGGGTCTGCCTTTCTTTCAATTATTTACCAAGCCTTTTCTCACTGAATGAATGAAGGTTGTAAGCATACTGTGTCATTGTGAACTGGTATCAAGTGGGTCGCACAAGAGAATCCACACCTATGGCTGTTCTATTCCCGCTATTTAGGTACATCTAAATGCGCCCACGTGGTTGACCGATATAGTCCTTGCCAAAGAGAACCCACAACACGTAATTGAGCTCATGGCATCCGCAATCCGAAAACCTAAACTTCCAGGTGCGTGTGGACAATACACCAGCCTAACCTCCCCAAGAGAGTACGGAGCGCGCAGGTTGCATTGTCGGTATATGAGAATTCTGAATGTTGCTACGAATCGGAGCGAATAAAGAAGGTAGTTATTTCTTATAGAATGTCAGCATCCTGAAGAAACTTTTGAAGATAGGTCCCAGCGTGCACTGTCGTCTACTGTTATTATTACTTCCGTGTACTAAAACATTACAGGATATTTTTGCTATCCTTCTAAAGTTTGTGGAAAGAAAAACCTGTTGTTCTTTTCATGTCCTGTTTCGTGCGTTCGAAATTACCGAAAAGTTTACCCCTCTAAACGCAACAAAGCTACCGCGAAGTTATCGCTTTACTCTGACAGTCATCCCCCGATGGTTCCTGCTTAACATCTAGCTCAACATCAAGCGGAGCTTTCTTAACCTCTCCTCTCCACTTTGCGGGTGTTGACTGCTGCTGCCTTGCCAACAACTCGGGTCACTGGATATGTGTAACCTCGCCATGTGACACGAGCTGTAACATTCTTGGTCAATCCCCCATAACGGGTATGCGTCACTTGGTGCTCGCACATACACACAGAACAAGAGGCAAGAAGTGAAGAAGTCGTCAACGTCAAAAATTAAAATAAGTTGGCAACAGATGCAGTCGAGTGCCAAGAAGTGAATGAAATGAGTCCAGAGAGTGCATTGAGGGAGAAGCGTTTGGCTACCTAGAAGTGATCAAGAAGAAGTGAAGACATTTCAGTAAACATCAAGGGAAGCCTCGCTTATCACCTTTTCCCAGATGCGCGCGGGATATCCGCCGATTCTTTTACAAACGCGAAGTATTCTTCTCCCCGTTCTTGGCCCTTTGCGGTAGGTACGTAGGTAGACAGGTAGGTTCCTGTCTTGGGGCGCTATAACCTAAAGCTATTCCAAACTTGTGTATTCCAATTCTGCAATCAGCCCTCCGCGATTGGTAAAAAAACTTTTTTGGACCACCACCACTTCGCCTGTCTGTCACGCGACGTCAGGAAAACCGCGATAGCTCACCATCTGATATGACGTCCACACGCTGATCATGCATGACTGGAGCAAACGAAAGAACAAAATAGTTATGTATGATTCGACGCCTGTTCGCCATTAGACGTCGGCTATTGGTCAAAAGCTTTACGGCTTCACCCACTTCACCTGCCTGTCACGCGACTTCACAAAACCGCGAAAACTCTCACGTCAGAATGACGTGTACGCGTTAAAGATGCATTAGTTTGCCGAACACCACTACTTCCTAAACTGGTCCACTTTCCCCAGCACTTTCACGTAGCGCTTTACGCAGTTTAGCGGTTTCTTCGTAACAGCCACACGCGCGTTCGCTCGCGATCCACACCCACAACAATTCAATTTACACAAACGCGCTTGTTGCTTTGACAGCTGCTTGCAGTACCCCAAGCAATGCTGGTTAACCAAGTACCTACAAAATGCTTCGCAAAACGGCGATTTCCACAGTGCCCGAGATCCGCAGATTTCGTTGTTTGTTTGTTTTTTCGTTCCTTTTTCGTGCGTCTGTTAGCACCACTTACCTGCTCGTGCGGTTTGTGATCTTCATTGACCGTAAACACATTGGGTCCCCTCGTTTCGAGGCTGCCGTTGGGCGAATCACCAGCGTCTTGAAGTACCTGAGAACAACATGACAGAATCCGCTAAGGAGCGAATGCAAATAACCCATAATGAAGACGGATATAACATGTACTCACCTGGCTGTACCTGTAATGAACTTGAATGCACGCAGCGATCCAGCAGAGGAAGATGGTGACGGCGTTCCAGGCGATGAACATTTTCAATATTCCGATGATGTTCTGCGCAAGTACAGTGGTTACAGGCGACTCACTTGAAGACAAAGGAGCTGCTAAGGGGGTGAAAGCAGAAGACCGTTATTGGAGACTGAACAAATACTGAAGACACGCACCATATGCTGCTGACCTTCAAACACTTCCGTGGCATACGCCACGGAAGTGTCATACGGAAGTGCCACGTAAGTGGACACTTACGTGGCACTTCCGTGGACACTTACGTGGCACTTACGTGGCATATGCCATGTAAGTGTATATACCACGTATATATGCCACGTAAACACGTAGCGTATACGCTACGTGTTTTAATACCATTTTTCATCGATCGGTGAGTGATTTGTGCAGCTTCATTACACTGACGGATCCATAACGCAAGGGGGCGGGGGGAAAGGGATCAGATTAGCCCGTGGGCTAAAGTATCTGCAGGCTCAGGCCCACGTCTGACAGGGGCCCCATATACAAGGTTTCTTTGACGGCCCCCTCAACAAGTCAAAAGGGTGCCTCGTCAGGACCCCGCCTCGAATTTCAGTTACACAATAAATGTAGTGACGCGTCGTGCAGGGAACGCTCTACCACAGGAATTCTTAAAATAAGTTTAGTAGTAGTTGAATTATAAGCAAACAATCTATCTAGAGGCTATCTTCCTTTGCTCGACCAGCGTCCGCAAGCAACCTTTCAACCTGGCCTTAACCCATATAAGAAAGGAAGGTTCACCCCCTCGGCAACAACGTCAGTGACGAAGTAGCTTCACTGTCAGGTTCAGCGCACTGCAGGGATGTTCCTCCTCTTTTGCAACGACACCCGCCGCGCCTTTATTATACTTTTTAATGTGATTAGCATTGTTTGCAAACTTCAGTCATGTTGAATTTATCTATATATATATATATATATATATATATATATATATATATATATATATATATATATATATATATATATACATTCTCTTACGCCGACCCAGAGCCATGCCGTCGTGGTCGTTTCATCGTCGTCATTCCGGTTTTTGACTCTCGTCAGGCCATCGTCGCCATGCCTTCTGCACCAACCCAGTGGTCAAAGTTTGCTGATAGATCGAGCCTGTAGGTGCTCGTGGTCGTGATGTCATTATGGTCGTTGCACCGTCGTCATTCAAGCTTTGTCATCCGACTCTCGTCATGCCGTCGTCGTAACGCCATCGTCGCCATACAGTCATCTTGCATCCGTTGTCACACCGCCGTAGTGATGCCATCGGGGTCATTCCATCGCAGTCACTAGTTTTGTCGTCTGACTCTCGTCATGCCATCATCACCGTGCCATCGTGAGGCTAGAGGCTTCGTCATACATTCGTCGTTACGCCTTTCTCGTCCTACACTCTTCGTCATCCCATTGTCCTCATACCGCTGTCGTGCAATCGTCATTGTTGTGTCGTCGCCATGCAGTCGTCGTCATGTATTCGTTATCACACATCATAGTGACGCCGACGTTCCCATCATTGTCCTTCTCCCTTCATCATCCGACTCCCGTCGCCCTGTCGCCGTCACACCATTGTCGTCGCGGTGTCATCATCATACCATTGTGATCATGTCATCGACGTCGGGCTCTGCCTTTACCATGGTTATGAATTCAGTAACGCGGTCCCATTGTCGTCGTCATGCCACCTTCTTCAATCGATCGACGTCATTCCTCCTTCCCTATTATATAGTAGTTATACTATCGCCATTCAGTTGAGGTTGTCTTCATTCAGTTCAGTTCCCGTTGTCTTGTTATCGTCATCTTTGCGTCGTAGTCAGACAGTTGCTATCAGGCATACGTTTTTGGAATACCGTCGTCATCATATCTTCGTGGTCGTGTCATCGCCCTCATTCCAGCTTCATGAGGTTGTCGTCATACCGTCGTGGTCACGACATTGTCGCCGTACACTGGTCATCCCGCTGCCCCGGTGTCGTCGTTATACCATCGTTCCCATTTAGGAAGCGTCTTCTCGTTGTCGCCATACCATCGTAGTAACACCGCCTTTGTCGTTCCATCGACGCCATCTCTTTTTCGTCAGTCACCGTCATGCCACCATGCTCATGAGACCATAGCAGAGTAGGTATGTCAATACCGAAGTACGTCGCATGTAGCCGAAGCAATGAAAATGTCAAAATGACCACTACAGATGTTAAATAAATGTGACTTCAGAAATATGGTGTGTTTCTATATTGCTCGAGAGATAATCACAATAACATCGACAGTCATCATGAGATGAGTTGTGCCGTAATTTGTATCGCAATTGGTTCACAGAAGATGACGTAATACGTCCATCATATATCCAAGTCAACCTGCAGCGAGTTTGTTGACATTATGGCACGTAATTAACGTAAGGAGGTGGATTGTTGTGAAGATGAAAGAGGCCAAATGTTCTTTCGTTGTTGACTCCACGCCGTACATTGGCTAGCATTCAGTAATTATCCGGTGCATGTTACGCGGTGATGTCCACCAAATCTTCATTGAGTTTCTACTAATTGAATCGCACACTTGTGAACATCTGGCAACATCCGTGTGTTGTCTTCTTTGGAAGAACGCCATGTCAATCAGCAGCTGCCGAGGCCAGTCGTACGATGATGCCAGCAACAAGGCTGGAGTGTACTAAACTCCAAACTGAAAATACGAGGGCCTCCAGCTGCAAATAAAGAAGGCCCCATTGGATATTTATATACCATGCTGGCAGTCACTTTTTTAACCCGGTTGGGGCTTGGAGTGTAGACTGTCATGTCGAGGAAGTGAATCTTTTTTTTTTACACTCTGTGAGAAGTTGTATGAGTTCTTTTCCGCCTCGCCAAAGTGATGGAATTACTTTTTGGAGAGACTAACAACATAGAAAGATTTCTGTTCCGAAATGCTTGTGAACTACAATGTGGTCCCGCAATGCTGAGTTGTGCATCTTCCGACACATGGAAGATATTCTTCATAGTCTGGCTCAACGTGAACGCGAAACTGGCAACACTCGGCCGTGTCGATCGAAACACGATTTCTTCTCAAAAGCTGTCGAAACTCGAAAGTGCTTCACGGCAACCTAATGAACGAAAATTTTTGAAGCGCTTTGACAACACGAGGCAGTGACGCGCTTCAGAAGCCTGGTTTACATCTTTCCTAAATCTTATAGACGTGTATGTCGGCTCTGTGCGCCCATATACGCATATCTCTACCCTAAGTACCAACTTTTTTTAGGAAAGGGCAAAGGCACTGAGTGTCCATATATTCGCTATCCGTCCTTTGCGAGAAATTTCAGATTTTGCCAGCTATCAAGGAGGCCTTTGAGTGCAACGCAGTATCCATCAGGCTGACGAATTCGTCTAAATGCGCCGAGTCGATCTTGAGTCGACATTTTCTGCTCAGGTCGCACAGTTTATCGCTCTCGCATAACTGCACATAGCGATATAGTAACCTTCGTGACCTCACAAAAATGTTGAAGCGAACACACATTTTGACCACTTCTTTTTCTAATGTCTTTATTTTGCTTGGGACATATTTGATTATTCCAATCTCAAACTGTGAGACCGAAAGCCCTTTTCCGAAGCGTTGCATGATTCGAAATTTCCTGTGCTCCACCCTCGGCGATAGGAAGCTGCTGCACTCCCTAGACAATATGGTCGTAGAAAGCTGCAGTGCGCATGTTTAGAACTTAACTTTGTTTGTTCTTCACGATATATTCATAACCTTAATTAATCATAACATAATTTTTTGTATGTGAATAAAACCAAGTGTTGCGAGGCTACTGTTTATTCTGGGATTTTAAAGAGCGTAAAAAACACAGGTACGGACCTAAGAACGACAGCACATAACGCCGTGTTTTATTTATGTATTTATTTATTTATTTATTTATTTTTATTTATTTTTTATTTATTTTTTATTTAAGTAAAATATATTCAATAGAATTACAGAGCGAGCTGAATGTATTTGGCTATAACAAAACATTATTTAATGGATAGTAGCACATTAATAACGAGAAAAGGCAAGAAAATATAACGCGTAGATTATGCAGAGTTCGAAAAATGCGTTGTGAAAAGACGCCGGAAATTTTCTTGGTCCCTCTCGTAAGCGATGGGGTTGTGAAGGCTGTTCGAAAGGCGAATGTCTCTTGGAAGAGCGGAGTAGTCTTTTTTCTTTTTTCAAGGATTGCCTTGTTTGTTTAGCGCTATTTAGGATCCACGCTTGGGGCCCATTTCCTCCTTCCCAGAGGCATGTCGGCACTTCAGCAGTAGACAGTATTTAGCGTGCAGCAGTATTCTTCTTTAGGACGCGAAAATATGTACTTCGATCAAAATGCACCAATGAAGTGCTCCGTCTGACCTTGCTTGATTCTTATTTCAAGTATTTGTTTCACGCCTTAAATACAATATTAAGTACCTGATTTAAACTTTTGGCTACCAGCATCTGTCTTGTCACCTAAAAATTGTTAAGAATAGCCCCAATTTCGTTTGTATATACTTACGCGACCTTCGGAATCTGCATGCGTGCACTCTTTCTGAAAATGGAAAAAACGAGAGTAAACCTTTTTAGGCCTGCCTGATTGATTTTGGGCCTCCACTGATGGAATCCTATGTTCATGTATATAGCATCTGAGCCAAACCCTCAACACCTGAATGAGTTGTACAGGAAGACCCAGACATTCACGAAATCACCCCCCAAGAAAGTGTTAAGGCAAAAGTACCCCTGCAGTATTAATGAATATTCAAGAAAATAGCTCCTTACTTTCGAGAAACTGACGTATGAGTGAAACTAAAGAGCACACAGCGAAAACAAAAAAAAAATCAGTTACCCAGAACTAAATTTTTAAATACTAAAATAAGTATTGTAACAATAATATTGTGAAACCTGAGATCTGATATTTCGGTGGTCGCCCATCACTTAGCCGGATATTCTTTTTCCCCAATAGCATTAGCCTTTAATTGACCGCAGATAACATACGTGCACTTTCCTACCAATAAGTGACGGGATTCGATTCGACAGCCTAATTACGACGCCAAATTTCTTCAGAGGACGCTCGAAGTACAGCGTCTTGCGCAGAGTATACAGTCGAGCGTGTTACATTAACATGTAGGGCAAGTTCTTCGTTTACAGCATGTCAAGCAGTTATGCAGTCTTTCTTGTAGAAAAGGAGAAGCAGCTACGACACAAAAGAAAGGAGGGAGAAAGCATACGCACAAAATAAATGCTGAATATGAGGATGACGTCACTGGCTGCGTTTGTGAAGAGCACGATGTTGTACACAGTGTTGAGCGCCAGTTCTCCTGCAAGAGCGCAGAGAAAACGGCTCCATTTAGAGGAACCCCCACCAACGAGGCAGTTATGGGGCAGCGCACCGTAGAGCATCGAGCTACTCAGCGTGATGAAATCCTGTGAAGAGACTTCGATTCCGCGAAGCACTGCAGAAATTCTAAAGGTTTTTTTTTATTAATTTAAGAACGCTGTGAAAGATGGCAGAAAAAAACAGGTCAGACAGATGTCAAACCGTCAGACAGACGGCAGGAATAATCGCCACTTGTGGAAGAACCTCGGCGCGCTTTTCAGGGAAGCCTGATCTGAGGAGCCGAGATCTGCACAACTTCCATGATCGGCCCAAATTTTTTTTAGACTGCGTTATCTTCGGGATAAGCCCACGAGAACTGCTAGCGAGATGGTAGATGACAGGGGAAAACCGTGCTACAGTGACATGCACTCGACAAGAATGCTTCGCTGTAAAAAAAAAAAACCAGCGTAGATAGCAGGACTACAGGAATACAGTGCCCGTGTTGACGTCATCCCGTATTCCTATTCGTCGGCGCGGTTTTTTGCAAAATGTCAATAGGCGCGACCCCGAGATCAGCAGTGCAACGCTATAATTACTGGACTACCGCGATGTGTGTCAAACATGAGACTTCTTTCCCAGCAGCAGATCGCCACTGCCATTGAGCCAATCATTATATAATCTTAGAAAAGTATCACGGAAGCAGCTTGATCCAACTATGGTGCACGGTCGTCCTGGGAACATTGATGCCACCCAGCGTAATAACCACTAAGCGTCAGTGAAAACTGGAAGCCCGGCAGAGTGAGCAATGGCTCGTCGCTAAGTTGATTGTAACGATTGATTCATGTTCTGTACACAGACAGACCAAACGTAGTGCAGTAAACGTCACCTTAATTCAACCTGTGATGGCGCTGCTAGCGGTTCATCTATCTCCACTATGAAGGAACCAGTTCCATAGCCACATGAACACCGCGTCCGTATAGGTAATATTGCATTATATTGCAAAGCAAGCCTTACAATTCCGAAATTCAACGGTTTCGAACCTTTGCTGTACAAAACCGGTCCAAATGTGCGACAGTTCCGCAGAGTCTACACCCTCTGGCCTTGTAGCTGGATGTACAGTGAGCGCTCCGAAACGCCTCTCGAGACGTCTGAGAGCGCTGGTGTCTTAGCGCTCACATTTCGTCGATGTCTTTATGGCGCATTTCGCGTGAGTGCTAGCTTTGCGGGTACCAAGTAGACACTGCGTACGTATTGGTGAGAGTCGTAACGACTGCGTAATAAACTTCCAAAGCTTTAGAATAAAAAACAGAAACTTCTTTTTCGGATATCTATGTCACATTCAATGACGTCTTTATATTCTGCTTCTGCAAATAAAGCATTTGGTTGCTAGTCAGCGCTCTGTCCTGTGCTCTTTACTCGCTCGTGTTGTGTCGCGCTGTTTTGTTATTCTAAAGATGAACCAACCAGCCCCTTTGGACATGCTGCTAACGCCCCAAAGTTTGCAATTATTACCAAATTTGCAATAAACCATGGTACAGTGCGGGCCACCCCCGCGACAGTCAGAGCAGAGCGCTGATTTTAGAAGCGTTACCAGTCTCCATGTACGCTTATTCAGGCTTCAGTGACCTTTCTGTATAATACAGCACTACCTAACTATTGTATATGAGAATCCTTCACGGCTCTTAAGCGTTCGTCTTCAATAGACGCCGTTCTTGATGCATGCTCACAAGAAGTTTACACAGACTTGCCAACGTTCTCCAAAGTGAACGTTTCCTTCTCGGTGGTGGCTGAGCTGCTATAACATCTTCAATCATTTCTTTTATTTTATCGCTGTCCTGTGGATACGATGATAACGATGATGGTAACTATTTATGAGCTGCAAACACCGCTGTGAATGCAACTGTAAAGTCAATATAACACCTACAATCACTGTGAGATATATATATATATATATATATATATATATATATATATATATATATATATATATAGCGTGCACTTGTTAACACGAAACACAGCAGCAACAAAAAAGTAATACCTTGAGTTTGATGCATCCCGATTTTTTCGAATCCCCAATCGTTGGGCACCGCGAAGAGGAAGACGCAGTTGTAGCACTGGAAATAAGTGCAGACGCACAGAGCGCACTGGTTACGGGAGCACTGTTACGATTTCCTGAAATGCAGTTGTATGATGTCGATTAACCTTTAGGTCTATATTGGCTTCATATTCGTACATAAGTAAAACATGAACAGGAGGAAGCGCTCGCTTTCTGCTATTATGGTGAGTGACAGATCAATAGATAGGGATGAAGAAAAGGCAGCGACGTCAACTGGACTTTGTTTGATTATAACACACGTGGGAAATAGGGCAGTGTTGAACCGGGAGAGATAGGACAGCAGTTCAGAGATTTCAAAGAAAGAAAGAAAGAAAGAAAGAAAGAAAGAAAGAAAGAAAGAAAGAAAGAAAGAAAGAAAGAAAGGAAGAAAGAAAGAAAGAAAGAAAGAAAGAAAGAAAGAAAGAAAGAAAGAAAGAAAGAAAGAAAGAAAGAAAGAAAGAAAGAAAGAAAGAAAGAAAGAAAGAAAGAACAGACAGACAGACAGACAGACAGACAGACAGACAGACAGACAGACAGACAGACAGACAGACAGACAGACAGACAGACAGACAGACAGACAGACAGACAGACAGACAGACAGACAGACAGACAGACAGACAGACAGACAGAGTTTCAAAGCGATGCTTTCAGCGCAAGCAGGTCGTATACATACACTGACACTTACCAAGCAGCCACTGGTGACCAGTAAAACCGCCCTCGAACTCCGGCCGACTTTTCGTGGCGGTAACCTCTCTTCTGGAGTGTCAGGCATGTAGTTTGATATGTTACTGACGCTTCCCCGATGCATCATCCCGTTTAAGTGCCGTAGGCACACCTTGTCCTTGTTCTTTGGTGAAATGGCGCACCGCGGCGGCAATACATCTTCTTCTACTTCTTCCTCAGAAACAGCTGCCGCGTGTCAGCGACGCAGTCGATTGTGGCTTCGTTTTCACACCGGCGATATACGCGGCTCCATCATCGGAAAAAGCGATTTCTCGCGTTCCGCGGGCGTTTCATTGGGCTTGGAAAAAAAACTTTTATATAGCACGTATTGAGCAACAGAATGTTGGATCGAGGATTTTTCAGGATCGTCTATCATTTATTCATTTGCACTTCTGCTGGAACATTCGAGAAGTTGGTTATAAATAACGAATTATGTTAATAGGCGACATGCGAAAAATAGTCTGACTTGCGGCAATTGCCACAGCATACAGCATTGCCTTGGTTCTGCCCAGCTTCGTGGCACTAGGATATTTTAAAGTTTTCGCACAAGTTACTTGGGAAACATTGTTATAGTGAAAACAACGGGTGGAACCCCTCTTACCCAATGCCCATTGTTGGTCCATAAAGCAGTTTTGAGTATCCGATTTGCCTATGAAGTTGCAACGTTGTATTAGTTGATGCTTACTTTTGTTTTACCTTACTTTTGCTGTAGATGACGTAATGGCCACAGCTGCCGCAGTGCCAACTCGCACAGGTAGCGCGGTGCAGAGCGGATGGCTTCAGCGCCTGACATAACTCGGCACACGGAGAGGCTGTCAGGATTGGGGGCTCAATCCCATCGCTCGAGATCCGTTGCCAAGATTGGAGTCCGGCATGAATTCGAAGGTAGCTGGCCCATGCCGTCGTCCAACTTATCCACGCTGAGGACGTTGATAAAGGGAAGAACTGCTTCTCATCGAGAACGAGGACTATGGGTTTATTTACAGTATTTAAATCAGTCTAACATCAGTGCTTGAGAAAAGTGCATCAGTCTAACATGACTGCTTAAGAAAAAGTATGTCAGTCCAACATGACTGCTCAAGAGAAGTGTCTCCAGCATTCGCACCACAGCAGTTTTTATACACTCAGTCCTCCCGTGATACAAGGTGACGCGAACGTTCGTTTACTCATTGTCAACTTGCCGCCGCCCCGCAGATCAGTTTACGCAAACATAGGCACACACATTCCGATGTCCGGCGCCGACGTCAGAGGGGCGCCATTCCGCAGAACAGTTTACGCACACATAGGCACACACATTCCGATGTACGGCGCCGACGTCAGAGGGGCGCCGTTCCGGGAAGCTCGGAGCCATGGTGGGTAGCTCGTTGTCCTGCGTCCCGGTCGCGCGTGGGAAGCAACAAAAAACGGCTTTCCCGCGGCAGCTTGCTCATGCGTAGCAGATCAGGTCCGCGCTGGATAGCTCGGGCACAATAGTTCGCCCGCCGAACTCGTTCCGTCACAACGACGATGGGGCTGAAGGATGGAGGCGGTTTTCAGCACAAAGCCCGCTTCATCGAACGCATCCTAGCTGCAGCGACGGAGAGTGGGGGATGCGCGTCTTCTCCCCCAGTCGTAATTGGGTGGTAATCTTGCATTGCAGCTCGCCATTCTTAACAAGGCACGCAAGCAGTTCTGTATCGGCGCTTGGAAAGAACAGTCAGTGCTTCATCGCTCGCAGTGAAGCAGTACGAACAGTTTGGGTCCTTTTCGTGGTCTTGAAGCTGAACCGTAAAGGAAGAAATCACTGAACGGCGAGCTACCCGCCGTGGTTCCTTGGTGGCTTTGGTGTTGCGCTGCTAAGCATATGAGGTCGCGGGAACAAACCCCGGCCACTGTGGCCGCATATTGATGGGGGCGAAATGCAAAAACACCCGCGTACTTGGATTTATGTGCGCGTTAAAGAGCCCCATCTGATAAAAATTAATCCTGAGTCCCCCACTGCGGCGTGCCTCACATTCAGATTGTGGTTTTGGCATGTAAAAGCCCATGATGTTACATTAACGGAAAGCAAGAAGAAAAGAGATGCAACGGTAGCACCATCTAGAACAACGTGAGTCTACCGATCCCTAAGTCGTCGCTAAACCCTGAGCCCAGGCCTGACGTGCTCAGCAATACATGAGGGATGGACGCGCCAAGGAGACCCGAGAAGAGGATGCAGCTCGACCATAGGCGTATCTACCGGAGGGAAAGAGGGGGTTGGGGGGGCAGGGGGTATTCCCCCCCCCGCACTGTAGAAAGTGGGGGTGGGCAAAGGATGCCATTTGCCCCCCCCCCCCTCCTTTTTGAAAGCGGCCACTTTCGGCTGCAATCTGGAAATTCCAACAAAATATACAGCTGAAACTAAATAAAGAGAGGAGTCATAGAAAAAAGACAGATTCACCATATAAGTAATGCTTTAGTTTATTACGCATATTCTGCTTGGACAGCGAGGATTATCTTTTGTGCCTTCTAGGGACGCCCTGTAGCGGACGATGCGCGAGATTCACCATACACGCTCGTATTGCGGAGAACGCCATGGCGCTGGGCCGTTCCCGCTGTACCAAATGTCAGCTTGCGCAACTTGCATCACACCCAGTTTTTTTTTTTTTTTACCCTATATCCGTATTCGAATCAGCATGCTGCATTTAACCTGCGGGCCACGGTGAGGTAAGAATAAAGTATTATAATCAGCCATGCCCCACGATTAAGTGCCTTAGAGCATGAAATCATTAGATTATCAAATGTTGGAACTATTTATATTTGTTCAGAAACAGCCTACATAGCGTTACAGCCTCAGTATCTTATCATAATCAAAAATCTAATCAGCCTCTTCTAGGTATACCTGCCCAATTTCATTGTGTTATCACCACTTCTCGTAGATATATTCCCGCAAGTGACCTTCATCTAACGTGCAGAGCTATTTCGGTCCAATAGAACATTGACTTTATTTTCTTTCTAAACACACGTGCTACTTCTGACTGACAATTTCATTTCAGGCTCTTTCTAAATAAGAGCTACACTATTATGTGTTTCCCGGCAAGAGGAAAAACAGCAGATATTTGGTATTTTGAAAAAAAATGAAGGCCCCTTTTTGAGTGACATGTACTGAAAATTTGAATTGTGTAGGTTGCTTACGTGCTCCGAAAACAGTTACTGAACAATCACTTTCTACCACTTTTCATGCGTTATACATGCCATTTTGTTTTCTCCCCCGTTTTCCTTCGTAAAATATGCGGGGCACGGTGTATATATTTATTCGAAGTACGAAGCAATGTTCTGAGTGACCAGCGAGATGTGTTTATTCTGTGTAGACTCATTACAGCCTTTGTACTAAGTTACTCATTAAAGCTTTCCAGGGTGTCATACTGAGCTAATCGAAATGTTATCCAGACTCCTAAAACAACAGCGCGAGAGACGACTGAATTCCCGTGAGAAAATTTGGAGGACGCTTAAGCGTCGCTTTTAAGAGTGTAACGCGATAGCATGCAAAGATCCCTGACTGCTTCTCAAGCTTCCCAGCAACTGCAGCTTATGTAACCGTAATGCTATACGGGGGAACGCTGGCGGCGAACGCTGTGCACGAAGGCGAGCTTTCTGGTAGAAACGCGGCCTCTTGCGTGGGCCGAACTCCTGTTATTATGCGAAGCATATTAACGTAGGTTTCGGGCCTTCGCGCGACGCCCGGCGGTGGCCACCATTGACACTGAAGTGGGGTCACGTGACATGACGTCACGTGATGACGTCACACAGGCTGCAGATGGGGCCTCATATCGCGCCGTCGGACGTCAGCCCGGCGGAGGCCTCGACGCTTCGGTTCGCGCCGTCGCGCGCGACGCGGCGGCGGCGCCACCATCGCTGCATCACGTGATATGTGACGTCACGCCAGGGATGAAGCGGCGCGCGCCCGCCGTCGCGTCAGTCTCTGTGCCCGCAACCACACCAGCGTCTTTGCGCCGGGCGTGTATGCGGTCAAGATGCCTCCAAACGCTAAGGATACGCTAAGGTTAAGCCTCCATTTTTTTCGGTTCGCCCTTTTAATATCTGTCTGAGACGATCTAACATAAAAGGTATGAGCTGTCGGTGTTTCTTTTATTGCACCAATTATATGGACACTCCAGGCGGATTTCTGCCGTCGCCGTGATCTTCCGTATGGGTGAAAGCGTGCGAGGGTGAGCCGGCGAACGCCTTCAATACGCCTTCACTCTAGCGTGCGCAAGCGAGGAACGCGGCCAGGTTGCGTGCCTTCTCATGTGGCGCGCGAGGCAGGGGGGTGAGGGGAGGGAGGACGGGCGTTCTTCTGCGGCGTCTGCTACGGTGCCTCGATGTCCTCCTCGCCCACCGCTCCGTACAGAGTGGACAAAACCGCGGTGTCTACTACGGCGTTGCCACCTGAATCGCGAACGCCGCAGTAGACGCCTTTGGCGGACTCTGTAGGGACGCGTTGCCGGCGCTCGTGTGTCTTGAAAGCGGTCTGCGACGTGGCTAAAGTGCGCGCCCGCGCGGGCCTCATCTTCAAAGCGATCTGCGATGTTTGCATAGTGCGCGTAGTTCCTGTAGCTTCGTATGCGCTGTGCTTCCGACGTTTCGTACGCATTGAAGCGACAGATGCACGGAGGTCAATTGGCTTGCGGCTGCTGCCGCGACTCCTAACTCCAGCGTTTTCGCAGACCGTTTCCGCTGTCATCGAGCGATGTGTGTTCATGTTTACTTGTGCGCGCGTGACACTGTGCTGGTTAATTAAGTTGAGACATGTTGACGGGATAGTTGGTTTGAATCCATGATAGAATGTGTGAACGCGACTGAACAAGGACGTAGAGAGAAGCAGACACGCAAAGACAGCGATGTCTCCGTGTGACTATTTCTTTCTACGCCCTCGTTGAGTGACGCTTACGCATACTGTCTTTGGTAATTTACTTACTAAGTTAATGTTTACAAGCTTATACTGCCGATAAAACTACTCGCCTTATTTCGTACAGCTATCTACTAATTTGCTACCTCAATCGGTGCTTCGCCTTTCCGGTAGAACTGCGATTTTTTTTCATCACATTTGTTGTTGGGCGGTCAATCTCAAAATTATGAGGAATAACTTTGTAAAGAATGAAACAGAAGGCATGAGCAACTTTGGTGATAGAAGAGTGATTGGGTATGCGTGGTACGGAATGATTGTTGGCGAAAAGATGGTTGACGCTAGACGTGGGACGCTGCCGCCTGATTTTCTGAGACACGGGGCCCTTAACGCTATTACCTTTATCGAGAGGCTTTTGAGCACTATGCATTGCGAAACTTTCATTTTCCTGCTTTAAGTACAAATGTTGCAGATAATTACTAAACCCCCGTTTTCCCATGTGATTTTGTGCATATCTACGAGATGGGTAGTTTGTTTCCCCAGTATCCTTGGTGAGCTAAACAAGGCATCTTATTTATATCGGGGGAAAATTAGGGGCACGGTATGGACAATGTGTAGGCAATGTTCCAAATGGGTGGGTTAAATGCACATTTTCTTGTAGAATATGTATGCAAGTCATCCATAGCGTTACGTCTATTTTACGAAAGGTGTAGAACTTAGGCGGCTGCGCTGGCATCATAATTACAACTACAACTGAGATCAAATTTTGCGAACATAAGGGGAACATAACGCCAAGTTTATGTGCGATGGTAAATGCATTTTCATCAAATACAAGGTTAAAAAAATTGCAAGCAAGTGTTCGAAAGTATCTCGCTGCTGCTGTTAGCTAGGTTTCCGCATGTCCCAAGAGAACTCTGCGTTTCAGATATTTGTAATTTGAAGGAATAGCCAGCGCCCACCGTGGTGTTGGGCTGCTAAGCATGAAGTCGCGGGATTGAATCCCGGCCACGGCGGCCGCATTTCTATGGGGGTGAAATGCGAAAACACCCGTGTACGTAGATTTAGGTGCACGTTAAAGAACCCCAGGTGGTCAAAATTTTCGGAGTCCTCCACTATGGCGTGCCTCATAATCAGATCGGGATTTTGACACGTAAAACCCCATAATTGAATTAAGAAATAGCCAGCATTTTAAGTGTAATGTTTCGTGTAGTTTTAACGTATATGGCTTATTTAAAAGCGGTACGAATAAGTATTTAACATTCATCTTTCTTTCCTTTTACTTTTTTTATGCCTGATACATTAGTTTCGTCTGGTGTCCTCACTGAACTAAAGGAGGCCACTTCGTTATGTTTGGTGACTGTAAGGACACGTTAATGGGTGATGTGCAGTTGAGGTTCAACATAGATGGGTAATTGGGGCTTTCACAATAAATTACTTATGCAAGCACGCATGCGAGCGTGTCTAACGAGCCAGGAAGAATTGGGCCCGCAGTCCTGGGAGAGCTATAAAAAACCACCGAGACAAAATTTTGCGAAAATTGGTGGCACGCTACGGAAACTATCTGTGCGAAGTTAAATGCGGCTAGATGAAACACATCCTTTCTAAAGAAAATTCATATTCGCGTGTTAGAGCTTATGATACGACCGCTATCAGCTATGCTCCTCAGTATCCTGATAGCTGAGGTTTATATTTTGTATCCTGACAACAGGTTTTGTATCCTGACAACCTGTTGTCAGTATCCTGACAACAGGTTTATATTTTGTGCAAAAGGGAGGGGGAATCATGGTAGGTGCAATGTGCAACAAAATGGCTACGCTCCTGGTCCAGTTAAAAGCGTTGCCAATAATTACTGCGCCGTCGTTTTTCTTTCCCTATCTTTCAGGCGTCATAACACATTCCAACTTGGCTAAACAAGGCGTTTCATTTATATTTGGCAAAAATAAAGGGCACCTTATGGGAAATATGTTGGTAAACGTCAAAGACAGGGGCCTAATTATGATATTTTCAGTAAATTGCGCATGCAAACGATCTGTAACATTATGAATGTGTTTTGCGAACAAATAATTATGCCGCTGCCTTGAGGAACTGTGAGCTTAACCGATAACAAAGCTGGCGGGAATTGAATGGGCTTGGGGCAGGGAGGAAGGGCGGACACTATAATAAATCATCAAGCTAGCAATAAACTAGCCCATCTACGTTTCTGTGAGCCATGGTAAATGTCGTGGCGAGGTAACATACGTGTTGATGAGTTACTGGCGTTTTAAAAATTCCCAACAAGAAGTGCTCCATTCGGGCAAGTTTTCAAACGGAACATTCAGATATATATATGTCCGTATATATACGGACAACATTTTAATTTATGTGATATAATTGCAAGAAACTGAAACGTTTATTGCAGCTGTTGGAAAGAAACCGCTTCGCTGGAAATGAGGTTGTAATTCTCCAAGGTCGCCCACATCTGCTGTCTTCTTTTGTTGTGAACATGGCAAATAATTTATGTTGATAGCAATTCATTGCGTATAACCTTGACAATACTATTACCTAAACTAGCGATGTATTTATGCTGCAGGCTTAGACACCTATTACAATTCTTTGTTTAATTACAATTCTTTGTTTAATTATTCAATTTGTTTGACGCAAATGTGCATTTTTCTGTGTGCTGTACTGCAACTACTGGGCGGGATCCGGGACCTCTGTGAGCCACTCATTTGCTTTTGTTCCTTCATCTTCTTGAGATTTTGTTAAATATAGATCTGTTAAATATAAATATAACTGGCAGAAGCAATTTCAAGATATTTCACTTATCATTCTGATAGCAATTATATGGCCAGAGCCAGGCGCATTTTTGCTGTCTCCGTCACCGTCACCATGGTGCTCCGTATAAAGTTCAAGGGCAATAACACCGTCACCGCGCACCGTATGCTGTATGTGCCGGTGCAGGTGTGCGAGGCTGAGCCGACGATCCCGGCTCAATCGCGCGTGCGCAAGAGCGGGGAGCAAGCGTGCCATCTTCCACCGCGCGCAAGGAACTGGGGTGAGGGGTGTGGGGGGGGGGGGGCGTTAATCTTTGGCAGCAACTAACTGCTTTCAAGACAAAGCCCGCGCGTTCACGCGGGCTTTGTCTTGAAAGCAGTTAGCGTTGGGGGCACAGTATAGGTAGCTTTCAATGTGCTGTGTTCTCACCACTCAGTTTGCTTTGAAGCGATAGACAGCACGAAGGTCACTTCGCTCGCTGCTGCTGCCGCCACGCTTCCATACGCCAGCGTCTTCACAGCGACTTTCCACGGTCATTGAGTGTGATGCGTGCATGTTTGCCTATGCGCGCTGACAGCATGCTTGTCAATTTAGTTAGTAAACGAGTGTTTAAAAGTTTATACGGCCGATAAAGCTACTGTCCTGCACGCGCAGTGGGTCGAACCAAGCAAGCCAGTGAAGCTGCGATCAAAGACTACTTTCGTATTTGCTTGGGAGACTAGTCTTATTTACAGACTCGAGCCTCGTGACTACGGCCCAGTATATTTTCTTCCCTTCGGCTCCTATCTTAAACCAGGCGAACACACCTTTGCCATTTTAATAAACATAAAACGATATCTTATTATCTTTTATGCGAAGATAGTTTTTAATCTTATAGGACTGTTCGCAAAGCCGCAAGGCATCGCCACTAGTGCACTGAAAACGAGACTCATCCTGCTGCAGGAAGCCAGGGACGCATCTTCTCCCTTTATGTCTTCAACATACAAGACTACTCATCACACTTTAGAGGCTAACACCACCTAAAACGTTACCATTATCACTACCGCCACCACCTATACTCTCAGTTGCACGTTCTTGACCACTTCCAGCACTAGGGCATCATTTATGACATCCCCCGCTGCTGGACATTGCAGTCATAAACGACGTTCAGCAAGCGGCACTCACTTGCAATTCATCGGGAGAAATTAAATCACACTGGTGTATCTGATGTTCTGACAGTGACGTTGGTCCCGCAATGGAAAGACCAACGCTGTTGGAGTGCTTAATTTTACTTTATCATGTATCTATTTTCAATAACGATGAAAGCGAAAAGCGGCCTAATGCCGCACATCCCGGGATCATAGGCGCGGAGTAGGAATAATCAGATGGGAACGGCTTTTTTGTAAGAGGAAACAACAGAACATAAATTAAATTTTGACTGTGACACTGCCGGTGTGCCGCCTCCTTCGTCCGCGCATACCTATGGCGTAACAGTAGATTCATTAAATCAAGCTTTCCTGCACATAGATCTTTGCTGAGGAAAAGCCGGCATTAAAGGGTTCCTCACAGGGCCCCGACGGATATATTTGGTTATCACCGAGTCATAAAGCTCCGCCCAGGATACGTTTCACCGCAAGGATTTTTACTGCGATAAGCAAATTATTTTAAAGCTTTACCTACTTTGCGATATGTCTGTGCTTCACCTATTTCACCCAGTTACCCAAGTTGTCATGTCTTCTAGCTTGTGCCACTAGATATGTGCAGCCCAGACCACACGGGCCGTTGGGTATGTAGCCGAATAAACAACTTCGGTGAAGCGCATGTGATATTGGTACGTGCCCATTCTTCGCCTGAGAATGGATGCGCCAATGTGATACAACGGTTATATGCAGCCTTAAATGTACCAAAGCGATAGCGCCCCATCCGCGTCGAGAGCGGCCATTTGATAGATAGCCATCGCAACGATGGCTATCCATAACGGCGTTGCCGCTAGGGGGCACATGGTGTCCAGAGTAAAGCGCGAGCAGCCATGCAGTGCACACATCACACATGACGCCACTCCACGTGCCCCTTTAGTGAGCCCTCTTACTGTCTCCATGCCTCGCTCAAAGAACCTGCTTACCGCTCACGAGCTCAAAGAACGCAAGCACCGCAGCGCTATGCAGCGGAGGCCCGCGCCGCTTCGCTTGGAGCAAATGGGAGACCAACCGACAGCGCCTCGCGGCGAAACGGACGAAGAAAGATCACAATTGCCATCGTATCCGATAAACACATATACCATCACAAATTGATGACCGTCGCCAGAGCACAATACGTAGTGCCACGTAAGGGTAATGCGGAGGTTGTGGGTTCGTCTACCATCGGCGGCAAGTTGTCGTTTCGCCCACTTTCATTTTCTTCGGCATTTTCTACATTTAAACTTCAACCACAGCTCATTACCCTGTGCTTTCGTTTGCTTCATTGCCTGCTGGCTTTATGTGGCCGTGACACCAGCAGCAGTAAAGCTTTCCAATCGCAATAACGTCCCCAATCCTCTGCACAGGATGGATGCGGCACCAATTTAACTTTGTAATGGCTTTCCCAATCGCCTAGATGAAGCAAGTGAAATGTGGTGAGGCCACGGTGCGAGGAGGCGGGCCACTTTCCTGCTGCCTCGCCGAGCGCCCTCAAGCGTCATTCCTCCCCCCCCCCTCCCTTCTTCCATATCAGAGCCGAGGGCCCACGTGACGTTTCCGTCAGCGCTCACACTGCCTCCGTGTCTTTCTCTGCGCTGCCTCTTTCTTTTTAGGACCCCTTTGCACTTGCTGCGCGACGCATTTCCACAAGCGGTTTCGCCGCTCTGGTTTTAACGGATCATCATCATCATCATGTTTTATGTCCACTGCAGGACGAAGGCCTCTCCCTGCGATCTCCAATTACCCCTGTCCTGCACCAACCGATTCCAACTAGCGCCCGCGAATTTCCTAATTTCATCGCTCCACCCAGTGTTTTGTCGTCCTCGATTGCGTTTTCCTTCTCTTGGTACCCATTCTGTAACCCTAATGGTCCAACGGTTATCTAACCGGCGCATTACATGACCTGCCCAGCTACAGTTTTTCCTCTTCATGTCAATTAGAATATTGTCTATACCCGTTCGCTCTCTGATCCAAACCGCTCTCTTTCTCTCCCTTAACGTTATGCCTAACAATCTTCGTTCGATTGCTCTTTGCGTGGTCCTTAACTTGCTCTCAAGTCTCTGCCCCATATGTCAGCTCTGGCAAAATGCACTGATTGCATGCACACCTTACTTTTCAATAATAATGGTAAGCTTCCAGTCAGGCGCTGGCAATGCCTGCCGTATGCGATCCAACTTATTTTTATTCTGTGAATTTCCTTCGCATGATCAGCGTTCCCTGTGATTAATTGACCTAGGTAAACGTACTCCTTCACAGTCTCTAGTGGCCGACTGGCGATCCTGATCTCTTGTTCCTTTGCCCGGCTATCTATCATTATCTTCATCTTCTGCATATTAATATTCAACCCCACTCTTACACTCTCTCCGTTAAGGTCTCCAATCATTTGTTGTAACCCGTCTGCATTGTTGTCGAATAGAACAATGTCATCAACAAACCGAAGGTTGCTGAGAGTTTTGCCGTCGATCTTTACTCCTAAGCCTTCCGAGTTTATTGGCTTGAATTCTTCTAAGCATGCAGTGAATAGCTTTGGAGAAATTATGTCTCCCTGTATGACCCCTTTCTCTATAGGTATCTCCCTGCTTTTCTTGTGTAGAATTAAGGTAGCTGTAGAACCTCTGTAGATATTCTTAAGCGAAGGATGAGTCAGTAAGACAAGAAACTATTTACATATTATATTTACAACAACGGTTGCAGCGAAGACCGGTCAGATTCACAGCGCGAGCCCAGTTCATTCTTCCTCCTCTTTGCTGGAGTGATGGCGCCCACGCGCCTCGTTCAAACAAACAAATACCACACGCATGTAGCAATATTTTCCAAGCGTTTTACGTTAGCATTCTGTACTCCTTGATTACGTAGTGCCTCTATGACTGCTGGTATTTCTACTGAATCAAATGCATTTTCGTAATCTATATAAGCCACATAGAGAGCCTTATTGTACTCTGCAAATTTCGCGATAATCCGATTGATGACATGGATGGGATCCATTGTAGAGTATCATTGTAGAGTATTTAGAGTTGACAAAATCGAGTGTTGCCCTTATTCTATTGGAGATTATTTTGGTAAATATTTTACATAATACTGGGAGCAAGCTAAGGGTCCTATAATTTTTCAATTCTTTAACGTTTCCTTTTTTGTGGATTAGTATAATGTCTGCATTCTTCCAGTTTTCTGGGACTCTTGCAGTCGATAGACACTTCGTATAAAGAGCCGTCAGTTTTCCTAACATTATGTCACCTTCATCTTCGAATAAATCGATAGTTATTCCACCTTCTCCTCCCACTCTTCATCGTTTCATGTCTTGCAGGGCCCTTCTGACCTCATCGCTAGTTATAGGAAAGTTTCTGTATCCTTTTCATTACTGTTTCTAAGTGAGGTATCGCGACTCCTCTGGGTACTATATACAGGTCAGCTTAGAATTTTTCCGCTGCTTTTACTATATCTTCGAGATTGCTGATGATATCAGCCTTCTTATCTTTTAGTGTATACATCATGGTTTCTCCTATGCCAGGTTTCTTTTTTACTGATTTTAGGCTGCGTTCATTTTTTACGGCTTCTTCAGTCTTTCTCATGTTATAGTTTCGAATATCAGTTATTTTCGCCTTGTTGATCAGTTTTGACAGTTCCGCGAATTGCGTAACCCTGTGCGGCCGCCAGTCCCATACAACCGCGTAGAGCGCAGGACTCTGCGATTCTAGACGCACTACGCTCACCGCGAAAGGTTAGAAAAACACCCACATAAGCACAGCAGTGAGGTGGCTGCGTGAGGCGGTTCGACCGATAACTGTAGAAGCGTCATTCAAAACATGTAATTGTTCTCCACTTCCGGCGGCGTTTTCTCTGTTTCCTTTCTAAATAAAAAGATGTTGATCCATAAATATTCTCATAAACAACGGTTAAATTTTGTATCATTCGCTTTTGCTTGCAGTTTGGTTGTTGCCTTGGCTCTCTCCCTTAGTAGATCGCTTAATTTCTCAACTCCTTGCGATTTTCATTTCCATTTTCCAATTTGGCACGAAAAGTGCTATAGAATTAGGGAAAAACAGACGAGGTAACAGGCGACAGTCATCTTGCTTATGGGCTTAAGGGTTATTGCAGGGTTTCATGATGGACGCTCTTTCACATTATTTTGTTTCCCACCTTATGTAACCCATATCACGTGTATATGGTTCCGGACATCTGCCAGCGTCGCGGCGAGCCGTAACTCAAGGAAATAATGAAGCAAAGGGAAAGCTAAATGCAATTGGCGTTTTCTCCGCGGCCGCAACTCGTTCCATGAGTGTACAGACCAGCTGAGTAACAGCCACATCCCTTTCCTGGTCCCAGGATCAGCCTAAACAAAGAAGGATGAACTAACAAAAGCAACAGCTATGCGCGTGATGGTTGAATAGATGGTGACAACTGAACACATCTCGAGTTAATCGCGCGAGTGCAGAATCTATGACAAAACTGTCCTTCACATTACAAGAGATGCCGATAACTACCGCCATCTAAAAGGAGTGAAAAAGGCAGCATAATGCTGACCGATGAACAGCTGCCAAGTCTCAACATTGATCTGGCAGCGCGTCAGGAATGTGTGAGGAGTGGTGGCGTGGGTGGGGAGGGGGGGGTATGCCACTTGATTTCGGGGGGGGGGGGGGCCTCCCCCCCCCCCCTGGGTACGTGCCTGGCTCATTTACAAGATTCCTGAATGGGTGGTGGAAATTAAATAAAGCATGACAAGCACGTATCCATCGGTGTGACATGAAGAAGGGTGATGAGCAAGCCAATCTAAAGTAAAGACAGTATTCTTCAGGACAGTCATTTTTTTAGAAATGTATATTGCACCCCCAAAACCCCTAATCTTCTCAGAAGCCTGGCACTATGTGCCCCTTTTTCTTTAGTCGCTTCATCTTGGTCTGAAGCTTGGCCTGCTTGCGTGCCTTGATGTTGTCCCGACGTTTCTGCTGGCGTTCTTCTTGACGTTGCTTGACGTGCTCGGTGCGAGACTCCCACTTCTTGCGGCTCTGCTGCCGGCGCTTTTCGTGCCGTTTCAGCGATGCCTTTAGCAGTGCAGGGTCATCCCTCACCTGCAAATGCAGAGAGAGCTCTTTGATGTTCGTGATATAGGTGGAGCAGTGCCATACAGACCGACATACTGAACAGCTAAATTGTACAGTTTTAACCCACAATGTCCATCCATAGCATACAGTATTTGCAAGAATGCAACCCAAGATAAAACAGCACTTTTAACTATGTAATATGACATTGTTTTCTAAAAATGATATGTAGTACAGCTTTTAGCCAAAAAGTCACAAAACCTACAAGCAGTCACCTTATGCTAGCATTGCTTGTGCTATTACATAGCCGTTCAATTCGTAAAAGCTGGTGTCTACAGGCTAAATGTCTATGTGTCATTTTGCTTCAGTCAAAGCCTCATCAGTTTTGTCTCAAGCACCAGACAGACATAATATAATAACCTGTAATATTTATTGCCCAGGTATTGCTCCCTCACAGACTGCCTCTACAAGTCTGATTCCTTTTTACATTTGTTGAACATTGTTCAATGAATTGATTTTTAAGGTAAATAATATTTAATTCAACTGAAATGCACCCATGCATGTTTAAACACTTTACTCATTCAAATGAGTTTTGCATGATGTTTCGCTGGGACTGTATACACAGAAGTCAAGTGTTATAGGCTATTTAGGTGTCTACATTATTGTACCCTAAAATAATTTCTGAAGGTTGTAATAAAATGTTCAGAGTACCACAAAGGTATTTAATACGCTAAAGCATCATGAACTAAGACAAAGGAGAGGCCAAACCGAGTCAGGAAAGACAGCAAGATGCTTTCAAACATGGGAAAAGAAAAGTGCTATCTTTGCCAGCTCTGTACTGTGAAAGTAAGCCATGTACAATCGTACAGCATGCATGCAAAATATTTTTCCGCAAACCACTGTCAAATGTGAAAAAAGTATGTGTTTAAAATTGGCAACAGAAAGTGAAGGCCAAAAAAACTAGGCCGCAGCCGTGGCCTAGTTGCAGAGCGCCTGCCTCGGCTGCACGAGGTTGTGGGTTCAATTCCCACCTCTGCCGGGCACCCACTGGTTCTGAAAGGGGCACAGGTGAACTGCAGCCTGGCATTCGGTTTTCTTCAGGGCACTTGAGGAAGGAGCCTGTGCACAAAATTTCTATTGAAACCCTCGTGAGCACGAAAAAGAAAACAAAGTGATGTTTGGGCCGCTTCCGTGGCAGCCATTTCCCATGTGGCGCCCAAAATGCACCTATTGAGGTGGGCATGCGTTCGAGTTGGAGGCAACCATGCCTTTCTAAGGCATGAGGTCCCATAATGGCCGAGCATCAGGCTGGGAGCGTGCTTGTAGTACCTATTTTACCGGTAGGTAGCCGGTGGCAGCACTTGCCTCCCACAGACGCGGCGGATACTCTTCAACAGGACTGTCTGTGGTTGGACAACCAGATGCCCAGAGACAACTCGTAAATCTCTAGTGGGCACTCTATTCGAGATTTGAACACCCACAAATGTAGAGTACCAGGCCTCTACCCATTGGAGAAAGCTGGTGGGTTTCCGGCAGCACCAGGATTTTAACTCTGTATCGCCCGCATATGAAGCAGATGCTCTACCGCTAGAGGCCACTGCTGTGGTGGCCTCTAGCGGTTGGAAGAAAAACTTTTGACCAAAGACAGCCTTGTTAAAGAACATCTGCCTCAGTTGTGGGAGACAAGTGCTGCACCTGGGTACCGGCCGGTAAAATAGGTACAAGTACACTCCCAGCCTGGTGCTCGGCCATTATGGGGCCCCACTGCTTGGAAAGGGGTGTTTGTCCTCAACCCGAAGGCTCAATAGGTTCATTTGGGGCGCCACATGGGAAATGGCTGCCATAAGAGCTGCCTAAACATTTGTTTCTCTCTCCTTCTTCTTTGCTCACGAGGGTTTTGAAAGGGACGCCAGGCCAGGGCACACCGGTGCCCATATGAGAACCAGTGGGTGCCCAACGGCAGAGGGAATCGAACCCACAACCTCCTGCAGTTGAGGCAGGCGCTCTACAACTAGGCCACAGTTGCTTACGTAAATGCATGCATCACTATGCCCTGTTAATATGTACATTTTTAAACAAAGAAACTAGCATTCATCTTACTGTTTTACTTATTATTATGGCTCTGGCATTGAAACCATACACTTGGTCTCAAAACAACTGCTAATTGTTTGCTCTTAAACCATTTAGGCTGTGAATAACATTGTCAACTTATGTCATCGAACTTTCCAACATAGCAGCTCACAAAGAACGCAAGAATTGTCCTTTATTGGAAGATACTGAAAAAGGCCACTTACAATTTGAACCCAGACATGCTATTATGAAGGGCAATTCTGGGATTGCAAACATGAGTTCAAAATGGCCTTTGCTGCAAGTGGTAACTGGAACTGAGTTCACGAGGGTTGCAATGTGCGCTTGTTGGTAATGCATCTTCAAGGGGTGTACGGTAGCGCGATTAAAAGATGGGACATAAGAAGACAAACAGGGACACACACAGCGCTGTGTGTGTCCCTGTGTGTTTTCTTATGTCCCATCCTTTAATCACACTACTGTATACCCCTTCAAGATGGAACTGAGTGATGCAGTCTCTGATGTTGTAGTTGGACTGCGCCACATGGAAGTTCACTGTACATGGCTGTTGCATGTGAACATGGTGCAGCGTGCACAGTGAGCCTTTACTTTCAGCAGCCTTCATCAGCCTGACTCTATGCACTTCATTCGTTGTTAGTTTTGCTACCCCCCGCCAGCCATGAAAAAAAGACGACGGCAAACATGTCAGAAAATGGCACTAGTTTTGTGCTCAGTGACAGTGATGACAGGCTTCTCTCACTCCACAATGTTTTCAATTTGAAACTGCCACCGACTCTATGCATAAAAAACAAGACTTCAAACACTTTGGGACCTAAATATAGCATCAGAAGCAAATTTGAAGAGCCAAATCCAGAAAAGAAACTTGCGTTAATATGCAGGTTTTGCAGTTTTACTTTAATATGCAGGTTTTATTTGGTTTTGCATTGCAGCAGAAGTAGGGGTCCAAACGAAGACGCTGCCAAGTTGATCCCACAAGTACTGACGATGCCCGCTCCCAACTTTATCTGTGCTGTAGCTGGCAGCTGCAAATCGCTTGTGGATGGTTGATTATGTGAGGAATCCGTGTTTAGGCAAGCGGCTGCTGATAAGAAACAGGCTACACTGCTGCATTACTTTCAGCCAAATAAATAAATACTTTGCGTGAAGCTTCAAATGAGTATTTACTGCGCCACTACTGGGGCGCGATCAGGGATCGTTGTTCGGTTGCACCGCGCAAGACTGGCCGAGGCCTTGCCGACTTTGCGCGGCGGACGAAGTAGGTGCGGCCTAGGCTAATTTCATGCGGCATAGTCGACCCCGCGCACTTGACAAACTAAGTCGACGCAGCCTAGGCCAATTGTGCACGGTGCAACCGAATGCGCACATGTTGTTTCACTGATTGATTGATTTCCAGAAGTTTTTGATGCATTTCTTACGTGATTTTATATATAGAATTCTGGCTATATCTAACTATTTCACAATTACCGCACTGTTCAATATATCGAGGTGAAAGTGACTTGATTAAGAAAACTGCACATGGAAACAACTTCCACTAGTATGTATATAAAGTGTGTATATATGCTTCTGTATATGTGTGTGTATATATGTAGGTATGCATACGAGTGTGTATGCATATACGGGTATATGAATGCGTGTGTGTGTGTGTGTGTGTGTGTGTGTGTGTGTGTGTGTGTGTGTGTGCGCACGCATGCGTGTGTGTGTGTGTGCGCACGCATGCGTGTGTGTGTGTGTGTAATGCTCAGCAGCATCTTCTTATTTCATTTGTATTCACCACGAGAACTACACAAGCTACCTTAGGTATTTTTGATCTAGTCACCAGTGGCTCTGTATGTATATGGGTATGGGTGTGCATGTGTATATGCAAGTACTTGGGTTCATGAGAGTATATATATGTATAATGCATATGTGTTTGCATGTATGTTGTTGCCGAATATTCTGTAGGGGGGGCTGCGGGCCTCATCAAGCTGCTTCTACTGGAGCAGCTTTTACTTGCAGCCTCCTAAATCAAGTAGATGGAAATAAAGTTATTCTATATTCACATCACTGATATTTTTTATAAAAAACAAACATTTAGCCACCCACCTTGATCCCTTCAGCCCTGTCCAGGGCCCGGTGCCACTTCTGCTTCTCCTGAGCCTTTTTTGCACGCTCCGGATCAAGTTCCTCAAGGTTCTTCATCTTTTCTGCCTTCATCTCCAGTTGATGGACGAGCTTCTTCTTCTCAACTTTGGGACGCGCTTCTGTCCCTGCTGCTGAGCCAGCCAGCTCAAACTTGCTGTACACCATGTGACTGTCGCGGTTGAAGACCGGCGCTGCCTGGGGTGCCTTTCCTGCTTTCTTGCTGCTTGCAGCAGGTAAGGTATCTTGAGTTGGTTTGTGTCGCTTGTTCTGGGTCGGCTTGGCAGTTGGCTTGGCAGCTTGTTTGGTGGCTTTGCGCTCCCCTCCTTCCGGTCTTTTGCCTGTGACAATGAACTCTGTGTTAACAATTCAAGCACTTATACAAGTAGCGACAAGTGTGTTTCATGAAAGCATGGGTGTCTGCTTTCACCAAAGCAACAAGTGTGAGCTTTAGGAGAGTTTGCTGATGGGCTAGTTGGTACATGATGCTACGTAAGAACCAAACAGCACAAGAAATGGGACAAAGCACAAGCACGTCCAGTCACATAGGCACAGCCTATCGTGACAAAGTAAAGGCCATTTGGCCATCACCAGCAATCACCAATGGGCCTTTAGCTTTTTCAATAGTCTGTACAGTTCTCAATGAATGAAATCTATTATAACAGCATATGGCTAGCACTACACTTTGTGCTCTTCTTTGAAATGCCGGGAATATTTTTATTGGCAAGCATTTTACACAAGTGTGAATGTTGCTGTGATAATGACATTTTTCATTATGTGCATCCTGAAGAATAATGTATTCCCTGAAACTCAAGCAATAATCTGAGTGTCAGATGTTTACTGCAGTTTGAGATGCTAAGTGTTCAAAGTTAAAATTATAGTCCACTTAATTTGTTGAGCAGAGTAGAAGCATGGCTACACATTTTATTACACTACATTTTTAATCCACATGAGTATAGTTCCAATTCGATTTCAATAGATTCAATGTTTAAGCTTCAATTGATTCAACGTTTGTCTTTTTAAGGCATGGAGGAGATGGCATACTGCATGCTCTATGCCTTTCTGACTCCACGTGCAACCCTAAGGATATTTCTAGGACAGCCTCTCTTCCAACCTAAACATCACACAATGGCAGCAAGAATGATCTCCTCACCTCTTAGAGTCTCAATCTTGCGGCTGAGCCGCTGTCGGAGCTCATCCAGAGAACTGGCCCGATCCAGTGCAGCTGAGTGCAGGCTCGCTTCTGCAAGAGTGTTGAGTATGCACACACTGATCAGGGCACACACCTCAACTAAAGGCACTTGGTGTCACCCACAAAGGAAGAGATATTTAGGAGGTGAAACTTCACACTAGCATTAGTCTGAACAGACACCAAAAAACATCTTGGGAATCATGGAGAGCTGCATAAGTGGGGCAGGGGCATCTCAGTAAATGCTGCCATGAATACTGGGCCACACGAAGGTCTGCCATCTTGTATCTCTCATTATGAGAAAGCCTTTCCTTTTGCATGAAGATGCCCAGACTCAAAACAACAAATGCAATTTTCAGCTGCTTATTACTCACGTTAATTACTACTTTATGTTGCCACCAAGAACTAGTCTACATGAAATGCATGACTTGATGCATAAAGCATGGTGTGAATGTGTTACTGACGGCACATTTTGCACAATCCACAGCCCTACACTGCAGCACCTCACATTGATACGCAAAGAATCTTTTTGTTCCCAAGCATTTCAGGGCTAGAGGTGTGAGTGTTATTGTGGCAAGTATATTTCTCACTATGTTTGTCCAGGGTTGAAACTCTCCCTTCAGTGTGGGGGGGGGGGAAGGGAAGAGGGGTTCGTAGGGCAGCCACAAATATAGCGCACTCACACACATGCACGCTATATATATATTGCATTGAATCACAAGAACCAGCAGGAAAACAGGTCAAAGAATAGAAGGACGTAGGAAAAATACCAGGATTTTACTGACATTTCAGCCGGGGACCGGCCTTCACTCCGGCAGAGGCCAGTCCCAGCTCACTGTCGGAAGAATGGCATGACGAAGAGTGGCAGCAGCAGCAGCGAACAAATGCTTGTTGTAGCCTCTAGCTTTAACGCTTCTTCAAAACTTGAGATTATGTGAATTTCTACACGAGGGACGCAAGAACAGAGTAATGTGATGCAAGAACATGACTAAATGTGATTCTACGTCTCAGTCAGTTTCGTCACAACTGTCACAGGGCACAGAAGTTGTGTTTGGGACATTCACTTTTTGTTTACTTTATTGGCGCTGAAACAGCCAACTTCAAGCCATGCAGTGAGGCCAACTTTCTTTACACCTAAAGCAATTTTTATGCGTGTTCTGCAAATGAATAGATTATTCTGGGTGTATTTTGGGCATTTATTTAATGTGCCGATCCAATCAAGCACTTTAGAAACACTTTCTTCTTTTTTTTTCAGAAATATTTCGGAGAGTAAAGGGTTACATATATGTAAACTCGAAGCAAATAAGTGTAGCTGCAACACAGAACATTAGGTGCTTTGCGTCATTGACAACCTCAGGCACTGCAACAATATATTTTATGGTTTCACACCTACTCACCTACAAAAGTAGACAAAATGCTTGTCGTTGTTATACCACAGCACTCATTGTGCACAACTAAACGAATGATAATTAACTGGTAACCTAAAGAAACCAAGGTGAACCTTCACTAATTCACAAGCAGGTAACTTCATGCTCAGGCGACTGAGCATGAAGATGCTGTAGCACGATTCTTAGTGGAACAAAGCTGGTGACTGTCATGTGCCGTGCCTCGGGGAAATGCATGCAGCAGTACCACAATGCTTCCTTTCCTGTTTTTGCTCTTGCCACATCAATTGATTATTCGCAGTTAAACCATTAACCAAAAAATTAGAACTGATTCACACAAGGCACTACTGGTAGTAAAATCAACTCCAGCGCTTATCAAATGGGTACCGCAGTGCTACAATTGGCCTGCCTAGTGGAGGACGAGCCCCCCCCCCCCCCCCCTTTTAATAATGGGGGTGGGGGGAGGGCCCTCCCTGACTTTAAGCACTGTGTATGTTCCAGAACATGTAGGGGAAGGGGGGGGCTGTACTTCTGACACCAAGGGTGCGATCTTGTACGCGTTCGAAAATCGAACGGAGGCGGTCCGTTCTTTACGTCACGAAATAGGCAGTCCGTTTCGTTCCGTTCGTACGATAGCAGACGACACGGTATGATTGACAGCAGATATCATGTCAGATTTGACGTCATAGCGTTCGTCACGGTTCAAATTGACCAATCTTGTGCGGCTCGGTGGAACGGACCGCCTCCGTTCTATTTTGGAACGCGTACAAGATCGCACCTCAAATGTTTTGTAGTTGAGACCACCTGAAAGAAAGGAATGAAAGACTGCGCAATGGTTGGCTATAGTCAGAGGGATATGCCGTCCTGCTTGAAATGCAATGCCAGATTTTCAAACAAGAGAGAATCAAAATGTCATGCAACATTCCAAATTTAAGGAGAAGCTCTGCAATATCACTGAGTAACTGGTCACTCACTGGCCTTCCGGGGTTTCTTGCTTTTCGGTTCACCAGCCTGCAGTAGCTGGCTGACAGTCTGGAAAAGGCACGGGTCTAGCCGTGCCATTTTGTGTGCCTTCTTGACGCCCGAGCCTTGGAAGGAACACAGTCAATTCTTGCATTAATTCAGGCTCCAGAGGATCAGAAGACTTGGTTTGAATTATTAAAAGACTGGTTAATCGAAATTTGAATGAGATACGATCGATGCAAAATCTGTGGCTCATTACATAAACAGATACACAACCATGATCAAAAGGATGCAGACCAGGAGTTCTACAAAAAACAAAAACAAATTTGTGTACGGAAGCATTGTTCATTTTAGCTACTGCTGTGTGAATTTTTTTTTTCTCTTTGAATTGTCGGTGGTCTCAGAAAGTGGATTAATTGGCACAACCTGTTCTCAAAAAACACATGGTTCGAATAAACTGAAAGCCTCATTTGTATTGAGCACATACAATGTATGCAGCACAGCAAATAAAATGTCGAGATTTGTTTAACTAGAATAACGAATTATCCAGGTTTGAAATATTGTGGTACCATTGCAGTAGCACAGCAGGCGAAACAAATTTGTCAGATGAGCACATGCTCATTCCTTTGCAGCTTGGCTAGTTAGCAAACAAATGTTCTGTTGACTCAATGTGGGCATCCTTAATTCCACAGGGTAGTATACGAGGCCCATGGTCAGTTACATACAGACCAATAAGTTCATGTACTATGTGATGCCTGCAGTAGAAAGGATGTTCCATGTCCTTTGCCAAGCCTGTGAGTAGCATTGGCTAACACTGACAGGACTACATCTAGTACACATACACCAACACCCAAGAAAATGTACAGGAGGATCGCGGCCATGATAGTTCAGTAGTAGAGCATTGCAGGTGTAATGTGGAAGATGTGGGCTCGATTCCCGCATGCTCCAAGCTATATTTCAATTCCCTTTCTTTCCCTTTTCATTATTGTTTCTATGTTTCAACTGAAAAGGACAGTTCCCTCTATTTGCCTGGTTCCATTTCTTTTGGTTTGATGCAGCTTTAACTAACAAACCTAACAAAACATAGATCCCCTTAGTTCCTCTCATTCTTCTTGCTCACAGATCATAATTCACATAGCATGGGGATGTAGCTCCACGCATTTGGATGCTATCAATTCATCATGGCACTGAGATATTTTCTTTTGTGTGCAAAACATAGTTAGTTGCACTTGGAATGCACAGTCCATGATCAATATACATGACAGTTCGGCTGCAGCTGTTCACGGCAGCTTTTCTGTCTTTGTGACATTAGAAGCATGTCACAATTTGGAAGCAGTTCATCAATTTCCCACGATTTGAAGTGTTATGGTTATCACATGGCAGTCCAGTGTGGCTACACAAGTAATAATATGAAATGAAGCTTGATAAAGTTGTCACAAGTACTTGCTGATGATGACCATGCCCCATCTGTCCACTCATTTTCTGCAATCACTGTTTTGTTTCAGCGGCTGTATATTAAGGGGACACTAAATAGAAAAAATTATCTCACCTGTGTTACTAAACTATCCTTCTACAATACCAAAAGTGGCACTGTTACCACGAAAAGAGGCTTGGTAGGCCAGAAACGGCACAAGAAGGAAAGACAGGTGGCGACGCCACCTCGAAGTTCCCGCATGAACTCGCCATGACGTCACAGATTTTTACGGCGTCTGCTGGAGCCTAAGTAATCATTTATAGATAAAAATGGACTGGTATGCATTGTGTACTAAAGGAACCAAAAATTTAACATGGGAAGTTTCGGAAACATTTATTGAGCCTACGCGGCCCAAATGCGGAAAAACACTTTGACATAGTGACGTCGCACTGACGTAGCGGGGTTGGAGTTTCGGAGCGAAATTGAAAAAAAAAAAATTAAACAATGACCTTAGTTGTTGCTTTTCTAACAACCAATCTATTTTCGCGAAATTAACGAAAATAGAATTTTCAAAGACTCTGAGATGCGGCATACACGTGAGCTGCAGACCCATGAGCCATCGCGGCAGACCTGCCGATGAGTGTTCACATGTAATATCAGCCTGAACTGCTTTAGTGTCCCTTTAAGTATTCCGTTGATTTCACCCCTTCGACCACATCATACGGACAATTGGCGTACGGAGGTGCGATTTCACAAGTGCGCTCCGAAGAACGGTTCGACTGGTCGCAAGCTTAGGTGACAGCACTGAGTTCTGTTATAAAAAAAACGCTCAGTGCGTGAAACTGCAGGAGCTTAGCAACCAGACGTCGAATTTCGTAATGGCACTTGCGTCAATTTAGCAACTTTCCATCAAGAACGTGATCGGTAAATAACGTGAGAGCTGTAAGATGACAGCACAGCAAGCATCTCCGCAAGTGAGGAAAACACGACAGGGCATGCGAAAAGGCTGCGCTTTTCTAAGATACCAGCTTACGTTTTCTCCGGGGTAAACCCTTAAAAACATCGCAACACAACAACTCACACGCTAGCGAGACACTACCTTGTACCCGGTTAGCCACTTTTGAGTTGATCTCTTCGGTCAATGCCTCCACGGTGTCAGAGTCAAAGTAGTACTTCGGAGGCACCGTGTCAATCAGCCGAAGCATGTAATCGTCCTCAGCCATCAGTCGGCTGCGCAATGAATCATCACGCGATCGCTCAGATTCGTTCATGGTAGGTTCGATCACGGCGTCGTGGGGATCACCACCACGCGTAAACTTCAATCTATGGGCTGCGCCATCTTGCAATAGGCTCGCAGATAAGTTACTAATAATTAAATATAAAATGTCTTATTAACGCTATAAATATCCAAATTGTAAATACATTATTTATTTTTTATTACTAGAAGTTTGTATTTTCTTGTTTTTTGGTCAGCTTTTTTATGTTTAGTGTTTATAATTAGCTGCGGTCCGAAATTTAAAGGCCGTCCCTTTTGTCAGCTGTGTGGCTGACCTACGCTGGCTGGTTCCCCTAACACTTGTTGCTGCCTGAGCGCCGTCCCGACGCCTAACATCAAGGTAAATACGCGGATATGTCATCTCTTAAGGTGAGACATATCGAGGGCGATGGTCAGGCGTGGCAAAGCGTAGCCACGTTTCAGAGAGGCAAGAACTTGCGACGAGTTGGGAGACGTACGGCGCTAGCTCTAACCCATTTCGTGTGCGTGTCATCGTGGAAACCTCGTCATTGAGTATTCTCTGGCCGCGGCGAACTTACACGCCTAAATAAATGATTCTGTGTTTACGTATGTTTGTTGTCTCCCATGGCTGGCGGACGAAGCTGACGACGAAAGCCGTGCTTCGCACACAGAGCCGAGCACGGTTATTCTTCCTCTCTCACGTTCTCTTCATTATTATTTTTTGTTTTTTGTAAATAGATTTTGGCGATCATTTAATGAGCTGCAAGCTTGAATTCTCGGTGTTCGCGGTGCGATCTAGCTTTTTATTTCAGGAAGAAAGAAAAAGTGATGCGGGCATGCTTCACTCATGCTTGTGACAGCGAAAAAAGAAACATGGGTGTGTCATTAGGCTGTGGCCACTTTCTACTTGCGTAGCCAATCCCCTTCGTGGGTATGTGCCATGTTCGACAGGGCTCGACATCAACAACCCGTGGTCCTGGTCGGCGCTTAGAAGGACCGCTGTGTTGGAACAAATGCCCTCGCTCAGGGTCGCGACAGGCCCGAAGATTCTTTCCTGCATGCCTGAAATTTCGATATATATATATATATATATATATATATATATATATATATATATATATATATATATATATATATATATATATATATATATATATATATATATAACTAGCGTTACAGCTCTCTTAAATCGCGCGCGTCACTTTTTGCGCTCGCGAAAACCATATTTGCGGATCTCGGCGCGTTATACGTAGATATAACCACGGTCCAGGAGTATGCTATGAAAAAAATAGTGAAAAACTTATATGCGTTAATTGTCTCAGTAACTGGTGTTACAGCGCAACCACCGCACCTATTCTTCAGCGGAATCATTCAGAACAGTCATATCCATCATTATCTCTCCCTCAATACTTCAGTCAGTGTTTTTATACCTCGCATATAAGAAATGAACAATTGACAACTTCGGACACAGAATTCTCAAATCAAATAGCAAGAGATAGTTGATTCATATTGAAAATTTGCAATATTAGCACTCCCCTAAATAAAAGTGATCCTAAAGGACAAATGTTCAATGATGCCAAGGTAATTGTACCCGAGATCGTTCAACAGGATGTAAACATCTTGTAAATAATGTGACTATATGTTACAGTGACCTATTAGGAAGCATATACATACAGTAATGTGGCTGTTTGGCGTGTCGGTAAGACATGACTAAAAACTTTATTTAAAGCGCGCAACCAGATGAGGACAATAAAAGAAGTCATGAGACACACAAGCGCTAACCTGCAACAATTTATTGAGAACTGCAGAGCGGAATATAAAGATATGCCGTGGCCATACATCATCAAAGTGCAGCCAGCGCAACAATCAATGACGATGCAAGCACTGCAATTCCTTCAAAGAAAAAGCATTCCATGGCTTGGACACACCACACTGTTATCCCCTAAACTATCAATCATCGCTGCCTCGATGATACCACGCAAAACATTTCTTCATGGATTGAAGAAATTGTAGAAGAAACGGGCAGTATTAGTAGCAGTGGCCGATTTCAGGATGTGTTACGTATAGCAATATGCTTTTTATAGTTTAACTGATAGGCTTTTCCATTGGTAACATTAAGACACATGTTGGGACTGTCAAGTTCAAGCAGTTCTCAATGCATTTAGCCCTGTTGCAGGGATCCTCATGTATCCTGGGATCCATGAATTTCAGTATATTTGTCTCTGAAATGTGCTATATGATAAATACATCAGTGTTCCTCATGATTTTGTTCTCCAGTGTACGAGGAAGGACTTGGGAAATGTTTGTAACAACAATCTATTTTACTGAACGCTTTAATAAGCATTCCAGAGCTGATGCTTGTCTCAGAATCTTGCTGAAATGAGCATGGCTCCAGTAACCATTTGCATAAATTCTGCACCTGCAACACATGCTACTATGTGATTATACATATTAGCATATGTGTATAGTAGAAGTTTGTATAATTCAATTTGTGATCAATGTTGCTGCAAATAGTCTATTGCTGATCTTTTAGAATCTCCAACTCCACTGCTCTATTGTTTTTCACTCCTGCTGCAATAAATGCAGCATATCGAAACTTGCCTTAGAGTGCAAATACTTCACCTTGTTTGTTTACCTGCTTCTAAAAAGGAAGGGGGAAAATCTGGAAATGCCAGGCAGTACAGTATGAGTGCCTATTTGATTTAATACTTATTAGAATTTTATTACTGTAAGCTGCTTGCAAGTGAGAAAAAAGCAAAAACCTGAGCACTGTTTGTAGTTGATTTATCGCAGACTTTTGATGTGGCTGATGGATTTATATGTGCAGACCCATTTCTGTTATCAGCAGGCTGCAATAATGGCAGTAAGCCCATACATTCAGCTTTATCCAAATATTCAAAAAATTTTAATATCAAGTTCTCAAAATCACACCTAAATTGAAACAAAGGCGTTTCAGTTCAGTGTTTCAAAAGCATTCATATGTTTGTATGTTTCTTTGCGTTCCTCATCCTTCGTCTCATTTTCTTTGTGCTGGTTAAAGTTTGTTTCAAGATTCAATTTCATATTCAGAATTTCTAATGTCTTTAATATCTTTCAGGATAGGACATCAAGTGCATAGAAATGCTGCTGTGTTCGTCAGTGCAAGTGAAAGAGATGTCCATACCTCTCGCATAATGTCCGTCAGTGAGTTTGGGGTCATACATAGCAGGATTACAGCATACCCTGATTGCGCAAATTTTGTTGAAAGACAAGGTATACTTGGGGGGGGGCAGTTCGCCGTTCAAAAAAGAAAAGCAAGAGAGGTTCTACAAGCTTTGTCGATGGCTGGCTGATGTGTGAGTGTTCACATGTAATGTCAAACACTTCTGCAAATTTTCAATCATTGTTTCACATTACAAGCAAAGAAGAGCAAGCCAGTAGGGCAGGTGACCAATACATTCTTCAGCCTTAGCATTCTGGAACATACCATTCTACCTTAAATTAGAGAGCAAATATGAATAATTTTCTTTCTAATCCAATGAACTTTTCATGCCATTGTGCTTCCCTCTGTTTGCGTGATACACTTAAATACGTCAGGTTTTTTCCATGTATCATGCGTTGATGCCTTTTCAGTTACTGAAATCTTTTCATGTTTTTTATTGATATAGTTATAGCCATATATTTTGTTTTCATCATCTTTAATTTGACAATATTAAATAAGGTTTTATATTTAACATTTTTGTGTGTTAGCACTGTTGTATTACTTATTCTTATCATGGACTGGAGATCCAAATTTAGTACCTCATTAGTGGACTTCTTTCTATGTATACATCTTTTAGAATTCCTACCTCAATACTGACATGAATAAGATTGCCTTGATTCATAGAGTGCAAGTAATTTTTGCAACTTTACTCTATATAATAACATATGGGGTCAATGACTACTGGCACTTGCAGGTATAAAAAGCCCAAATAAATTGAAGTGGCAGTTTTGTTCCATGAACATCCAGCATGACCTCTTAACAACACTACATAAACATAAATGTCACATTATATTTCCACTGTAAATTGTTTTTCACTATACTGCACAGATTACTCATATTTAGCTTCTTTTTTTGCTTTTATATTGAGCTAAAGATATGCTCATCTATTGTACCATTATGGTACTGTACTAATAAATTTGGTACTGCAGATTTGCTTGAGATAACTGAATTCATAGTGAAGTTTTTAAACGGTTGTGCAATGAAATTTTATAGCTGAGTATCTTTGCTATGACTGTGTATGTACATTATCATGATAACTAGCTGTTGTTTATTTTGTCATCGGGTTAAGTACCACCTAGTGCACAATACTTGTTTCTGTCTTTTAATTGTATAAGTGTCAGTACCTGGAGTACACTACCAACCTTAGAAGTATTTCTTTTTTCTTCTAAAATTTGCACAGTGGTATGTATTGCTTTTTTAGCTTTGTTGCAATGCTAGGCTTTGCTTGTACATTATTTGCACAGTTCGTGCAACTCCAGGAAGGCAGGCGGATTTCCCTAAGTCCAAAATGTTTGGGAATCCCTGCTCTAACAAATGCAGTTTACAGAGCTGCGATATCGGTTCTTGGTACAGATTTCCATTTTTTTTTTTAACTTACCATTGTTTGGAAATTTTTTGTCAAGAATTTCTGGCACTAAATAAAAATTTTGTTTCATAGAGTCACTATAATTTAGCTTTTCCTCTCAAACATGACAAGGTTCATTCAACCCAGTCTAGCAGTTGTCTCATTAAAGCATTTCTGCTTTTGACATGTGTTTGAATACTCACTAGAGAAACTGTCAGTAAATTGAATTTTTTGGTTGCATAATGTGGTTTCAATTCAGTGCAGTGTGCAGAGTATTCCTACATGTGGCCACATTACTGATGACAGTACCATGTTTGACGGAATGTTCGGCATGCCATGTTCTGTCAGAGCAGTGGTGAAGCAAGTTTTTTTTTCTTCATCATTAATACTTGTTGCAAATATTTAGCTTTTGCATATTTAGCTTTTGCATGTTCTTTGAGCTTGTGCATCATTGGCTTTTATGATGAAGTGTGGCATAAATTACTGTGCACTAAAACGAGGTTTAATTCCTCTGTAATTATGAGTACTCAGTTATGTAATTATGAGTACTCAATTATGAAAATGCACAAAGGACAATCCTACCACTCTTCCTTTCAACAGAGTTGGCAGTTCCTTGGAATAGAATTATGTAACTTTGCCACCTTTATTGACAGTTCATCAGAATATGTGACTGAAGGAGATGTAGAAATATTCGTACCTCAATATAACAAACACGGATATAACAAAGTAAGTATAAAATATTTCTCACCAACATCACTGTGTAGTGAATGTATGTTTATAATATATGTCAGATATATAAAGAATGTATTTTCATGTCATATTCGGCTTTGCTATAATGCGGTTCAACTGTTAATCTTTTTAAAAAACTCTGTCCAGCCCTACAGTTCACATCGAAGATAAGCAGCCCGTGGTGAATGTTCACTGTTGCATACAGGTCTCCCTGCAATGGACACCAAGGACCTCAGTGACAGCCTGATTCGGCTGCGGCGCTTCCTTCGCACGGGCCTTGAAGGCAGCCGCTACCAGGCTGGCGGAGTGGGCGGAGCTGGCACCAAGTTTTCAAGCGAGTCCGCACCGACAATTCACTCAATGGTTGAGGGACCGTACGCCTACATGGTGATGGAGGAGCTGCTCCACGTTATGAAGTCTAATCAGAAGTCTCAGTGGCAGGCAGCATGCCCGGAGGCCATAGCCTATTCACTGGCAGTCTGCGCAGCCTCGGACCACCGGCCAACCAAGACAGCTGCTTACCTGGCTTTCAGGGAGGCAAGTGCGCTCTGCAGAGTCCTTGTTCTTTCAAACATGGGTTCATAGGCAGCTGCGTCAGAACAAGCTTGCCAGTGCTTCAGTATGTGTGTTTCTGTTACATTGTTACTGTGAAGGAGCACCGTAGATAAAGAAATAAAGTTGTTCTCGCAACTAGAATTTGGCAGCTGGTGGGGTACTCACACGTTTTCATATACTCAGTATGCTGGCCTGATGGTAATTCAAGGTTCAATAGCCTCTTCAGTAGTTCCAAGCTTAGATGAGAGAGAAGGAACTGCATGCGTACATGAGAACAAAAATTATGTACTAGTACTGTGATGGTTTTACTGGAGAAATGAGAAGCGGGGCCATGATTTGCCTCACTTGATTTGCCTCACTTGCCTCACATGATCTGCCTCATAAACAGACCGTGGTTCTGTCACAGAAACGCCCATAATTTAATTTTAGACCTTCACAGTATAACCTTGCAGTCTGCCAAAATGATCACAAACCAAGCTAAGCTAAATAATTCAGCTGTAATAAATAAAATTTGCTTCTTGTCTAAAAAATAGATACTTTGTTGTCTATTACATTAGAATTATTGCTCCTTTTACTGCATGTTACATGTAAAGAAAGTAACGTCAAAAGCAGCATTGGCTTTTCACCAGCAAGTTTGAGTGGTGGAATAGGTAGAAGCAACTCTCATTGAATGGCAACATATGCAAGTGAAGCTGTTTAATTCCACAATGGTTCTTGTGTGGTAGCGGTGGCAGCGGCAAGGACCTGTGAAAGCCAACAAAAGCCTGCAGTCACTATCAAATGGCAATCAAAAAGGACCAGTGATGCAGCCTGCATCTGAGCCCAGAGGCGGCCATACAACCATTGCATCAGCGAAGATGTGCAGTCAGATGCTGATGCCGGTGATGAGCCATTGCTAAAAGCATCGAGCAGGTGTTCAGAATGCACTCCAAGACGCCAGCATTGGTAGTGCTGCTGCAGCATAAATCTTGGGCGTAATGAAGAAATTTCAGCAGATATAGAACCGGTTTGCAAAGTCTTGTGTAGCTTTTGGGCACTGGCAAAACAGACCTGTAGTATTACCTGAAGGTGTGAGGACTCTCTTATACAGCTTCTGTCTTGATTGTATGAGTGGTTCAGAGTGGCATACATCTGCGAAAGCTTTTGTTTGTTTGTTTTTTTTTTACTTTTTTTTCATACTCATGCAAATCTCATGTTTGCTAAAATTTGCTAAAAATGCATCAATTCATGCTGGGAGATAGTGCCAGCACTGCCTGAACAGAAACTGAATAGAAAATTCGGCATGGTTAGCAAAAGGACCCGAGTGTACAAAATTGGTCAGTGAATGCTTGTCTATATTATGCAAAATGACAAACTTGACAGTATGGAATAATTCGACAATATGGCAGAATAGCCATAGAATTTCTTACAAAGGTTGCTAAAGGGAATGCAAGTGTCTATGGGAGCTACAAGTGTGTTGGTTTAGGCAGCATGAGAATAATGAGTAGTGTGTTACGTGGATTTGCCTGAACTTTATTCTTCTTGCTTCAAACAGCTTTATGACTTCGCAAATTCACCATTTTCAGCAAATCATTGCATTGTACATACAATGAATCGTGAATCAAACAATTATGCATACGTGCAGAAACTTATTGCTGTTATGCTTTTAGAGGAATACAATTGCCTAATAATTTCGAAAGCTAATACATAATAAATAATAGCACGAGAATGCGTGAAGTTACTAGCATGAAAATTCAACAAATCCATGTGATGCCAGAGTTCCCTTTTCTAATTTTTGTAGGAAACTTTACGAGAATATGAATAGCCCACCTGCCATGTGAAATCTTAGCCCATCGGCCTTCTTATATCCCGCCGCTGCTGAAACATGACCATCGCATATGATAACTAAAAGTGTGATTTTCTGTTCGGCAACAGAACACCACTACTACAGTAATGGTATGGCAGGTGGTGATGGAACCGCATAGGCTGCAGTCATGAGCTTATTACTTACCCTGTACTCACAAAGCAGCCCAGACTGGTCATTGACGGCCAGTTGTTCACCTGCAGATTTGCAAGTGCCCTTCGCAGCTTTTTGCGGTCACCCGCTACCTGGAGCAGGTGAGCGAGGGAACGGGCTGGGGCCGTGCCCACCGCCGAGCTGTGGCCCACTGGTACTCGGCTGGAGAGTACAGCAATGCCCGGCAGCTGGCGGCACAGGCAACACGTGTAGTGCGGCGTCACCGATGGACGCATGCCGATCTGCTGCGGCTTGCACATGTTAGACCACCCCAACACAAGCCAGGTATGCAGCTCGCCCTTCATTTTCTTATGAGCAAAAAACGGGCAACGTTTGCCAAATTTGGTGGTCTACATCCCATGGAGCACTCAAGTTTCAGAGAGCATGGTCTTGTCTCATTTTGACTAACTAGCAATAGGCAGGTAACAGGTTACGTACAAGTTCTCGGTTTGTTGGTTTGTGAATTGTTTGCCTGCAGTTGTCACCAACTTGGATTGACCTTATTCCACCGCAACAATGTGCTGTCACAAGCTGGATTTACTAAACATTGAGCTTGTCATGTAACTCCTGTGTGTCAGTTTCTGTGGTGAACCTAATGTGTGCTATACATGCTCGGAGCAGAAATCAGCATCTTTGATGGGAGATGTCATCTCTTTAACCCTTTAAGTACCACCAAAAGATCCTAAAGATCATTCAGAAAATGAAATTCTTTTTGAATTGCACCTATGTATAGCAATACTTTTACCGATTCGAAATATATATACCATGGGGGCAGGGAATTCATAACTTATGTCTGAAAATACGAAGTGACAAGAATCATTTATGTCTACTAGAAATTTGAGTTGATAGGATTTCATTTCTACTGCAACCGCTCAATGCTACAGGTACGTTTTTAGAGCGAACATTTGTTGATGAAGGGTTGCAAATGCGAAATCAGAGTTCTTGAAAAGTGATATTGGAGGATTATAATGCTGCTTTCATTTGAGAGATCTGAAAACACAGAATGAGGCAAAGTCTGGCATGACACTCCTTGTACCAGAAAAGTGTATTTCTTTGCTAACTTTATTGCCAGCATTGCTCCAACCTTTTAAACAGACAATGCACCGCTTTGTAGCGGTTACTTGCCTCCTGTATACAGGATTAAATCCACAATTTGCTGAGCCCTCAGATTAACAAGGCCTGCTTTTGAAGAAGTGCATGCCTGAGGTGACAGACACACACGACTGGCAACAGTCATTTTTTTTCAATCTCTACAAGACACAGTCCACAGGCCCCATAGTAGCCAAACGGAGAACTCGCCAGAATGTAAAAATTGATTGGACAAACACGATTGGTTACTGGCACTTAGAATGTGCGCCTAAATATGTAGATGGGACATGACTCATCCTTTGCACTTTATGCAAGAAGTATTGTCACAGAGTAATGCTCATGCACGGCACATAAGGGGGGAAGTGGGTTACCCTTGTGGAGGTGGGTAAACGGCAACCCCGGCAATTTTTGCATGTCAGAAAGGTTTTCGTTTTAGATAATTCTACTCCTTCTGAAGACGCAGCTTATTTCATGTGAAAATGCAGAAGTAACTTGGAAGTGAGCAAAAAAAAAAAAAAACACCATTCAAGTAAAGGTCCTGTGCAGGGTGATTTAAGCTGAGGCTTACTCTGCATCAGAGGCACTCAATTAAACTTGCCCCCAAATAACCTATGAGGTTATTGACGACTGCAGAAGCTGCTTAGCCTGCTGAAAGCCTCTGCTTCTGGCTTTGTCCACTTCCATCTGCTATTCTTGTCAAGCAGCCTGGGTTCCAGGCTGTGTGCTGCTCCATGCAGGAATCTGTTGCAGAAGTTGAGAGCTCCAAAGAAAGCTTACAGTTCCTTTCTGCACTGTGACTCTGGTACTTCATGCAGAACCTTGACCTTGTCATCTGTTCGCTGGATCCCTGCCCTGCTGATATTGTACCCAAGACACCCAACCATATCCGTGCCAAAGACACATTTAGTCTCTTGATTCAGTCACACACCATCGTCTTGTATACTCTTCATCACTGCTTCAAGACGTCCATTATGCTCTTTTTCATCTTTGCCACCAAACGAGATGTCACTTAAATAGTCTTGCACCTCCTCGAGACTCTGAAGCAGCTCTTCCATGTACCACTAAAATATAGCAATAGCCACAGCTGCTTGAAACTGCAGGCAAGTTACTCGGAAGAGTACCCGGTGCATTGACAGTGTCAAAAGGTGAGCCGTTTCTTTGTCAACAATGAGCTGCTGGTACACTTAGTCAAAATCAAGCTTGGAGAACTTGAAACAGCCAGCCAGCTTTGCAAGCAGTTCCTCTTGCATAGGCAAAGGGTAGGTGTCCCAGCAGATGACAAGATTCAGATTACTCTTTTAGTTTCCCCAAATTATTTTAGCACTGCCATCCATCTTGACTACGAGGACTATTGGTGTGGCCCACTCAATATGTCAGACAGGCTCCAGAATGCCTTACCCAATAAGTTTATCCAGGGCCTCGTCGACCCACGAAAGCAGACCAAAAGGAACGGGCCAGAGCCCTTAAAATCTGAGTTGTGCATTTGGTTGCTCTTTTACTCATAGAGGTGGCCCTTGGCTCTTTCCAGGACCAAGCTGGAAAACAGTGCTTCTTCAGTATGCCAGTGAGGGATGGGCTCTGGCTCATCATGTCCTTTCCCAGTTGATCAACCTTCTGCTTGACCCCAAAAGCCTCAAAGGGGCCCTAAACCACCCCTCGGGCTTGGTGAAAAAATGTTGTCCACAGATGGCATGTGCTGCTGTGAACATCTCAGCCAAGTTTTGCAGTTGTGTGCAGCACATAAAGCTTGCAAGCTGAGCGCAAAGCCACCTTTTTCTCAAACGCTCTCATTATAACACAAGCCTGCTCCTCACTCTCTTCTCGATGCTTCATTGCATCATATAGCAGATTCCCATAGTGGCTGCTATTGGCCAATAGCTGACGTCAATCAGTGCAGTTCTTCCTAGTGTTACTGTATGTCTTTATTGACGAAGTTCAATAAGTAGGCTTAAGTAAGCAAAAATGTGCTTTCAAATTTCGGTAATAATGACATAGTTCCAGAAGAAGCCCGTGTGCTTACATTTAGGTGCTCGTTAAAGAAACCCAAGTAGTCCAAATTATTCCGGAGTCCCCCACTACGGTGTGCTGCATAATCAGATCATGGTTTTGGCACCTAAAGACCCATAATTTTTTTTTTTTCTGGAAGAAGTCGACTATCGTCTGCTCACATTGGACTGTGGAAGCCCGCGCAGGAAATAAACTTTTGCCTCCCTTCTTATCGGTGTCATAGCTGTCGGGTCTCATCAATTTCGACTAGTAGTCGTGAATGCTCAACTAGCCTCAATCCACGCAAAACTTAAAGGTCAGACCATACTCACATTTTAAGTGCATGCTCACTTCGTGGCGGCTCCTTGTAGATGCCTTGGCAGACTAATTGATAGCACTTAAAGAATGCGCAAGTCCTAACGCAATATTTCGTGATTTGAAGCTAGTCATCTGAACATATTTGCTTCCAGACATCCAAAAAGTTGATTCTGCTATGTTCTGCATCGCAACGAATTCCAGGCAAATTCACTTCCAAAACTGAAACTGAATCGCATAACAGCACATTTGTCATGTCTTTAGCTGACGCCCACAAATGATGCGGCATTTACACCTCACTGTGGCACAAGCATGAGGTGAGCATCCTTATTATGCTGCAGTCTTGCGTAAATGCTGTGAGCTCACATGCTGGCTTTTTTGGGGCACAGTGTTGTGCTGATGGTGCCTGCTCAAAAGCATCCTAAATGAGAGGGGGGAAACAAACTTCAGCTCCCAGCTCACCGTTGCTGCGTGAGGCCACAGCAAAGTGGAACAAAACAGTTGAACAAGTGTGCAGACGAGCGGTGATGGACAGAAAGAAGGGAAAAAGACAAGCGAGGAAGTGCTTTTCCGCATTTCCTCTGGCTCAGCTAGTGAGCTGCTACCAGGTGAAAAGCAAGTGCAAATGACGTTGCCAATGCCACCCCGTTGCCTTTTCCCTGGTATTTCCGAAGGTTTCAAGTTACTTGGAGTCTGATGCAAAAGAATTTCAAAATAAGAGGCGAGAAGCACATGGGCTGATATCCTGCTGGAAAAAAATTTGTATTTAACCAGTATTTCGAGGTATCAGAGTTCAAGTTAACGAGCGTTTACCTGTACACACCCACATAAGCATGCAGAAATGGATGCTCTCCATGTACATAAAAAGTAATAAAATAAAAGCTAAAAGGTATTAAAAGTGGTCATGTACCCAAAAATAGCATGGAGCAACAAGGGAAACCCATACAATACTTCAGAAATAAAGCTTTTCAGTTTCCAGTGAATGAGTTCTTCCCTTTCGCGAAGCTTCCTTCACCTAATGGACTTCCACAGAACTGATTTACTTATGCATGAACAGCATCCCCTTTCTGTTCATGCTAGCGCTCGCATAGTTTACAAACTGCCAGTTGAAATCGAACAATAAAGTTTTATGCTGTTGCATGTTGGCAGGTGTCGCCGTGTTGCTCCGCTACTTGACGCATGGCCTTCCAGCGGCCACCAAGCTGGTGGAAGAGAAGGAAGCCGAAGGAGGCAGCGTGGCAGAAGAGGCTCGGGATGTCCTGGCCTACCTGCAGGCAGTGCACGAGGTGCGGCACACCAAAGATGAACAGGTGGCTGCCCGCCTCATGGAGGAACACCAGCTCACCCTAGAGCATGTGCCCTCACACCTGCTGCGCTCCAAGGAGGTATGCGTCATCACCCTTCACTTTGGTGCTATTACTGTGAAACCTGGATTTAACTGGAGCAATTTTTTATTTAATGTAGTGGTTTCAATTTCCCAACACATATTCATAGAGACTAATGCACTAAAAACCTCAAATCAAGAAAGGAAACTCGCTTACTTTTGCCCAATTTAACCAAGTTCTCGGTGGAAATATGGGGGAATTCAAGAGAAAATGAGGGTTTATGCCATGTTTTAGTTCAGGTGATGAACGCCATTGACCTGTTAAGGTTTGCCGCTCCCAAGAAGGAACGCAAGACAACTTGGCAGGCTCGCTGTCTATTGGTGAATTCCATTGACAGATTCTGAGCAGGCGACTAGCTTGACAGGCAACCACCCCATTCCGGCTTAGCTCTTTTGTTACTGTGCCTATAGAAATCAATCAATATGATCGACAGTTTTTCTATGCGCTGTTATACATTTCTATTGGAATTCTTCTGCAAGCAACCTCATGCACCCTCTGGAATGGTTATATTGTGCTCAGTTTTACACAGACGATATTAAGGAAGGACAGGACGCGGGCGAACGTAGCGCAAACTACCAACTGTTTATTACTGTTAAATAACGCGCTTATATTCAAGGAGATATGGCGGGGGGGGGGGGGGGGGGTATAAAAGATATAACAAGTTCACGGAATGTGATCATAGTTCGGGTCAGGCATACGTCGTTCACTGGCACCCGTTCACCCTGGCAAACTCAACCTCAGCTTTGATAAGCGCGATGGACGGAGTGCTTGCGCACATTTCTTTTTCTTTAGCTATCGCAAGCACCTCCCATATTTCTCGCTCCGTTTTTGTTTTTGATGTGCCAATGACTGTGACGCTTTCTAGAAGCGGAGAGCATTTGCATTGTTTGCAATGTGCAGCCAGGTTGCTGGGTGCTGTCAGAAGCTGGCACAGTCATTGGCACATCAAAAACAAAAACGGAGCGAGAGATATGGGAGGCGCTTGCGATAGCTAAAGAAAAAGAAATGTGCGCAAGCACTCCGTCCATTGCGCTTATCAAAGCTGAGTTCGAGTTTGCCAGGGTGAACGGGTGCCAGTTAACGACGTATGCCTGACCCGAACTATGATCACATTCCGTGAACTTCTCATATCTTTTATACCCCCCCCCCCCCCCCCCTGTACCATATCTCCTTGTATATAAGCGCGTTATTTAACAGTAATAAACAGTTGGTAGTTTGCGCTACGTCCGTCTGCATCCTGTCCTTCCTTAATATCGTCTGTGTAAAACTGAGCGCAATATAACCATGAACGTTCACCAACTAGCCCCTTCATTGCTTTACCCTCTGGAATGGTGACTGAACTTTAGCTGCTGTTTGTCAGATGTTGCAATTTTTAGCAAATTAGTGAGTCTTCAACTGAAGGTACCATCAGGATTAGCCTCCGGTGCTCCTAGCACTTCTTCAATAAAAAGGCTTAAACGTTGCACTCAATTGATTCGACAAGATAATTTTAAATGAGAACAGCAGCGAAGGCTCTCAGGTTGTTTTACTAATGTTATTTGTTCTCTGTGCTTCTCTCGGGTTGTCATTTTTGTGATCAGGTGTATGGGCTGTTTTGATGATGTCTCTAGCAAAGTTAGATGCTCATCAGTGCATGTTATTTTGATAATTGTGCTCGAGTATTATCAAGCACAACTTTACTTTGCCCCCCATGTGTTTCTTTTATCTATCAATGCTACAACAGCGTATGCACAAACCATTACAAGCAATCCTTCCCATTGTGCAGGGTTTTTAACCCACACAAGACTACACAGTCAATTGCAGACTGATCTTCAACTGAAACCTGACAAGCTGTCTAAGCTCTTCAATTTTGAACACCACCTATTCAAGTGCCCTTATTAATTACTGTACAGTATTATGCAACATTCCACATTACTGTACACCACTGTACAGGAACTGAACAAAGCATGTGCACGCTCCAGTGCCTGTTCAACACACACTAGATGACCTTGCTCTTACAGAGAAGCTTATCGAACAATATAACTGAGGAGGCTTCTGCCTGCTCTCTGACCTGACAACCGCTGCTTGGAAAGCCTAAAGATGCAGTAAAACTGGAACCAGGTGCATGCTGCAATGAGTACAGTCGAACCCGACTATATCAAACTCATTTACATCAAATTATTCTATATATTGAACAATTTCTGGTCATGGTATAGTTACAATGAGTATTATAGCAAAAATTACGCTTACATTGAACAAAAATAGCAGCGACTCCCGATATATCGAGCGTCACACAGCAAGAAGTGCCCCCGGAAGTTTGCTTTCCCTTACGGTGGCGGGAAAACCCAGCGGTGCGGATCCATCCCACCACCCTCCCTACCGTGACCGCACTCCCTCGGACGAGCTTTCGACACCCCCCTGCAAAAAATGATCCTGGCCCGCCTGCAGCGCTTGCTCAGACAGCCAATCAGAGGCTCTTGTGTCCTCGTTGTGCAAGATGGCGAAAGTGCGAGTTGTCTGGCTGCTTTTGTGATTCATTGTGTGTGCACCTTGCGGGCCTTCTTCCGCAGTGTTGCAGTGATGAAGCGGCAGAATTCGCCTTTCGTCATGAAGCTCGAAATCATAAATTGGGTCGAACGCGATGAGAAGTTGGATGTTCCCGCAGCATACAAGATTCCGAGGAGCACTCTCAGCACAATCTTGAAGAATAAGGGAGAGATTAGTGCTAAAGTGGCCAAACTCACTACTCTTTGCCCGTGGCGCCCGACGCGTATGCACGGCCGTGTACTAGTGGTCCATCCGAAATTGCTTCAGCCGGTGCCAACTTCCGCGTGCTCGGTGATGACTGTAAATTCTGATGAATGCGACGAAGCCGTTGCTGGTATTGCTGAAGTTTCAAGCGAGCTGTCAGAATTTCCGGAAGCCGTTGAAGAATCAATTGTGAACGAGTTTGTGAGCACAAATGATGGTGTCGCTACCACGGGAGTGCCTGAAAATGAAGAATGCACCGCCAACATTGTACCAAGCACAAGTGAAAATGGGCACAATGAGGAAAGCAACGACGGTCCATGGCCCACATCCTCCGAAGTCATTGGTGCGCTCGCACTAGTCCGGTGCTTCTGCGCAAATTCGGAAGGTTGCGGCCTTAGCTGCTCCCCACTCCTTAGACAATGTGGAGAAGTGCGTGCATCGCAGGCAGCGAAATTGCCCAAGCAGAAAGAAATGTAGGACTATTTCATGCGAAACTAAGCTAGTTTCATCAATAAAATTATTTTATAAATGGTATGTGCTTTTGTGGCATCCAAATTTTTAGCAGGCTTATATCGAATTGTTCGCTATATCAAACTGATAGGCGTTTTTTTTTTTTTTCAAGTTCTATATAGTCGGGTTCTACTGTACTTGATGCAGGATTGACTGTCGGGCTAGTTGGTTCATGATCAGCACCATGTTTGTGCACTTTGTTGTCTTGTCTTATTTGGTAGCGGTTTTAATCTGAATACCTTTAGTGTTTTTCTTTTATGTCCCTTTAATGATGCAAAAAGCCTTTTTCCTTTCTGTTGCCTGTGGCAGGTGTGGCTGTACCTGGTGCGCCGTCTGCCCCTGCATAAATTGGTGGCGCACGTGCCGCAGCTGTCAAGGGCGGGACTGCTGGCACGAGGTCCCCTAGTGGGGGCACTACGAGAGCGTCTGCAGTCAGCCTGTAGTGAGGACTGCCCACCGGTGGGGCCTCTGGAGACATATGTCCTCAAGCGCAGCCTGGAGGCTGGACGCCCCAAGCACCACAACCACCACCACCGGTCATCTTCGTCGCACCAGCTGGATGATGTTGTTGCTGCCCTTCATGAGCACTCATTCAGGGTGAGCATCACAAAGTCGAAAGAGCAGCGCCATGGCATGCAGGAAAGAAAGCATTTAGGGGAGAGCACGACATTGGGCACCAATTCTAAGTGACCACTGGTTATTTTGCCCTACTCATGACATGACCTGCCCTGCTCCATCTTCAAAGTGAATAGCTTTTGTTGGCTCTTTCGGCCATCTTCGGGTTCATGGTCAGATGCCAGTTGGTGGTCAGAGGTAGGACTCTTGCCGCTGATACAGTGCAATCCACTTATAGCGATACCATATATAACAATATATCGGTTATAACAATGAGTCAACTTCAGGGTATCAACTTACGTATTAGGGCTGCGAGAAGAAAAAGAACATACATAACCATATGTTATTCACCGCATATTGGATATAACAATCGAAATTCTGCTTTTTGGAAGGAGTTTTCCATGCAGAATAATCGTGAAAGTTGCATTGCTAAGTTCCCCTTAACCGAGACAGGGCGAAAAGTTTGCCTATGCAAGTTTGTATCTGCTGCCATTACTGTACAGCGTGTCCTGCCAGCGCACCAGTTGCGAAAGCCACTGAGAGCATCGCAAGTTGGCGCAGTGTTTCACAAGGTGGTGCCAGCTGCTTCATGTCACCGGCAAGTGTTTAGAGAGGGGGAGAAAAACTAACCGTGCCAGCACTCACTTTCTACAATCTCCCTCCCTTCCTCAGCGAGTGCAGAAATGTGCCCCGGAAACAGTGGTGGGTGCGCCTACAAAGCGCAAAGCTCCAAATTTTGCAAGACTCACAAGTACGAGCTCAAGGAGTCTATGATATCCACGATTCTGAAAACTGTGAGCGCCATGATCATGAAGGCTAAAACCAGTGACCATGCCGATGAATAGAAACGGCGGGCGTGGCATGAAGGTGTGTTGGACGGAGCGGTTCTCACTATTTTTTTTATTTCCCTTTTCTTTTTTTTTGTGTGTGAAGACGCCCAATAGCAACATTTCATTATTATATCTAATAACATGGCATGGGCATGTTGTAGTAGGCAGTTTATTCTACCATAGAACACACACAAAAGTTGATCATTGATTGGATGTTCATTGTTACATCCAAGTGTTAAAACCACTAATGCTATGCAGTGTAGTCCACTTATAGCAATATCAAAAACAATGAAAAATACAATCGTTATAACCAATCATTGCTATATAAGGACTGCCATAAAAAATATGCTGCTGAACATACCTTTGTAGCTCCAAAACCGAATTTTCCACTTGCACCAAAAAAATAGGCTTAGAAAGTAGGCTGTGAAAAATAAAACATTTAGCTATACCTCTAGACAGTGACTTAAGCGTGAGGCATGCTGAAATAGTCAGAAATCTGCACTTGCTTTCACAAGAGTTTCAGGTTCACTACCACGGTGTGCATGACATCACGTCGAGCTGCTCCGTGAACACTGGTGGCAGTAATTTAGCACGTATGAAATGTATGAGCAACTCGATTGACAACAGTGCGAATTGTGTGAACTTTGGGGTCGCTGTCAAATATGGGCCATTGCCAATCTCGTCACTGCCACTGCTGTTGTCACCTCCGTTGCACAGTGCCGCCATCTGTCATCACTACAATGATCGCCCCATTGCAAATCTCATCGCTGAACGAGGCAGCACTATCTGCTCTCAAAAACTCCTCCGTTGAAGCACCACCTGTTGCACCACCGGCAGCTCGGCAATGTTGGTGGCTTACACCATGTTGGTTTCACCCTGGGGGGTCTCACCCTGGCGCTGAAAGCTTGCAACAAAGCCCGCATTTCCTGATGATTGGCATGGCCACCGGTTCCAGCCTTCTTGGTTGCGACACTCACGGTTTTCAGAATCGTCCATGTCATCGACTGTGCGAGCTCATACTTCCAGTCTTGTAAAATTTGCAGCCTCATCTCAAGCAACACAGCTTTACGCTTTGTCGGTGCCATATTCTATTAACTGCGCTGTCCACTGCTTCCGCGGCGCATTTCTGCATTCACTGAGAGAGAGAGAGATTGTAGAAAGAGCGGGCACTGCTTTGACTTTTGTAGTTGATTTTTGTTTTTTCTCTTCTCTTCTCTAGATGCGCAAAGCATGAATGCGGGCGACGCGGCTGCCAAGCAGCTGAAGCCATCTTGTGGCATGCTGCACCAACTTGTAATGCTCTCAGTGGCTTTTTTAATCAGTGCATCATCACTTCCAGACCTCCTGCATTCTTCCAGCCACGTCGACTTGCACCGGACAAGCTCAAAGTTGCACGTGCAGAGTTCGAGCACATGTTGGAATTAGGCATTATTCGGATGTCCGCCAGTAATTGGGCGGCTCCACTCCACATGGTGCTTAAGAAATTGGGTGACTGGAGGCCATGTAGAGATTACAGATGTCTCAATACTAAGACCATTCCGAATCGGTACCCTTTGCCCAACATACAAGATTTCACCGTTGCTCTCCATGGCACCAAAATCTTTTCAAAGATTGGCCTTGTCCGCACCTACCACCAATTTGCTGTAGCTGAGCAAGACATACCTAAGACGGCCATTACAACGCCATTCAGACTGTTCGTGTTCCTGCAAATGCAGTTTGGTCTCGGGAACACTGCCCAGTCTTTCTATCGTTTTATTGACATGGTAACGCATCGGCAACCATTCGTCTTCGCATACGTCAACAACATTTTGATAGTGAACAAATCCGTCAATGAGGACTTGCAACGTCTATGCCTTTTGTGCCAGTGACTATCTGAACATGGCATGATCATCGTCTCCAAGAGTGAGTTTGGTGTCGCCAACTTCTAGGACATCACCTCGATGCCAGTGGCATTCGCCCACTTTCATGAAAAATCAAAGCAGTAGGGAGCTTCCTTAAGCCCATGATGGTCACAAAGCTGCGACAGTTCCTCTGCATGGTTTAATTTTTACTGCCAATTTATCAGGAACTGTGCAGCTATATTCCTCTCAATCACCACCTTACCAACAAGAACAAGACATCCTTGCTGCATTGGGACGCCGCCGCTGAAGGTGCCTTCCTCAAGATCAAGGGTGCACTTGCAAATGCCGCACTTCTTGCACATCATAACCCCACAGCATTACTGGCCCTCATGACGAACGCGTCAAACAAGGCCATGGGAGCTGTTCTCCAGCATCACATTGATAATTCATGGCAACCCCTAGCCTTTTTCTCCAAGAAACTCACTTTAACCCAAGCTCGCTACAGCACCTTCAGTCGAGAGTTGCTTGGAATTTACCTGGCCATCCGTCACTTTCGCCACATCGTGGAAGGCTGACCCTTTACCATTTTCATGGATCACAAGCTTAAGACATATGCACTTTCCAGAGTGTCATCGACACATATGCTATGAGAAATCCGGCATCTCTCATTTATATCGGGATTCTCCCCTGACATCCTACACATCAGCGGGGACCAGAATGTACCTGCTGACACCCTGAGCCGTGGGAGTGCTGTGACACCACCTGCTTGTCCTGCACTACTCGATGTGCAGACACTCGCCGCACATCAAACTAATGATTCCAAGCTCCTTCAACTGCGCTCATCGAAAACAGCACTGTGGTTGGTTGATATCCTGCTTGATTGTATCACGCTCATCTGTGACACTTCTACAGGCACACCAAGACAATTTGTCCCCAGCATGTGACGCAGGCAGCTTTTTGGCACACTGCACCAGCTCGCTCACCCCAGTGTTCGTGCCACACAAAGCCTTATCTCATTGCACTACATATAACCCCGGATTAATGCCGATGTACGCAACTGGGTTCATGCATGTGCATCCTGCCAATGTGCAAAAGTTTATAGGTATTCTGTTCCCCCAGCACGCCAGTTTCTCCAACCTGATCATCATTTTGATGTTGTGCACATTGACGTAGTTGGACCACTACGACCGTGTCAGGCATTTTGCTACCTGCTCACCTCTGTCAACAGGTTTACCCATTGGCCAGAAGCAATACCCACTTCAAGACAGCTCTGCTGCAACGGTCATGGCAACTTTTGTCACTACATGGGTTACCCACTTCAGATGCCCTACCAAAGTTGTTACTGACAGAGGACAGCAATTCGAGTCCGCTCTTTTTCAAGCGCTCCTGCGCTTGCTTGGCATGAATAGTCTGCGCACAGCCGCCTACCATCCCCAAGCCAATGTCCTCGTGGAACGCTTTCATCAACATCTCAAGTCAGCGCTGATTGCTCGTGGCTTGCCATCGTAATGGGTTCATTGGCTACCACTGGTTCTTCTGGGTGTCCAGTGCGCCTTGAAATCGGACATCGGGTGCTCGAGCGTGGAGCTCGTCTATGGTACTATGCTCCGTCTGCCCAATGACTTCTTTTCACCACAACCACCTTCGGCTGTTCTGTCTACTCACGAATATGTGCGCCTTCTTCACGACCTCTTCCAAGATCTAAAACCCTGTCCACCGCGTCCAGTTCCGGCACGCTCGCCTTATGTTTCAGCTGACCTTGCAAACGAAACCCACGTCTTCGTGCGCTATGGATCTGTTCGGCTTGCTCTCCATCCACGCTTACCAGACCCTTTCTCATACTGGAGAGACACGAGTCCACATGCATCGGGGATATTCATGGCAAATCTGACACCATCGCACTTCACCAGCTGAAACCAGCCTACTGCAAGGCGACTCTCACAGTCGCATCCCTTAATTCAGCCCCAGACATCTCCATTCCGTTCGATGCTCATGCCTGTTCAGTACGCGAAGTGTCATGGACGTGCTGATATTGTTCACAGATCATGCTGCTCTCTAGAGGGGGAGCTATGTAGTGCCACCTACATCGACGGCATCACCCCAGGAAACTGAGACTTTTTTTTTACTTTGGACGTTTGTCACTCACTCTTTGCAATAACATTGTTAGACATTGTGACCAATGTTTCGGAAGTGAGGCGTTTCGGATACTACGGACTTCAGATGAAATGGACGTTTTTTGTCGCATTAGCAGGGTCCGTTGTAACGAGAGTCGACTGTACCAGGAAAAACGTATGAAAGAGGAAAGTATCAGCAGGGTTCTACTGTATATTTGTTACATGCTGATATCAATGAGATAAATTTTAGATTTACTTGATTATATCCGATAATTTCCGATAATTATATCTGATTTATATCCGATATCCGATAATTCATTATAAAGAGACTTGACTGTATCTGTGTTCATTACATTGACATTTGGCTACAATGTAGTAAATAAATATCCAACTGGCAGCTTATGGTTAGCCAGGTGAGGTCGGGTCTGCCTTACTCATAGCTGCGAACTCCCCAAAATTTGTCCTAATGTTAACGAATTTGGACTCATTGTATGATTTTATAAATATTGCCTCAATTTTTACAGAAACAGATTCTGTTCATGACAAGTTTTAGAGCTGTTGGAGGATAGAGTGTTACAAGATTGCAAGAACTGCATACGCAAATGAAATTTGTAATGGTGCCTTCAATGCCTTGTTATTGCAGCATAAGGTGCCATATACCAGAGGGGTACTTGCTTCGAGCAAATTTATTCAGAGAAGTTCTCAAAGCTCCTGAAATTGGCTACAACAGAACCCGCTGAAGACGTTCCTGCAATGTAGAAACAGTGCATTGCTTTTCCATCTTGGCTGTTCCTAGTTTCTTGGTGTTTGTGTGCAGCATCTAAAGGTCAATCATTGTAAATCAATTGCATTTGTATCTCGCAACAAGTGTGAGCAAAGAGCAATCTCCTAAAAAAAATTGTGCTATCGTCCCTCCCCCCTCTTTGTCATTTCCACGGGATTTTTGCAATTTTTACAGTGTTATTAGATTTGTAGGTGCGATTACTGCAGCAGGAGATTCCCTTGATGCAGGCAGTACCCCCAAATGGCATGCGCTACCTGGTGGCTGTGGATGTCCGCGGCCCCATGACCCATGCGCGCACCCGTGGTCTTGATGGGCTTACGCCCGCCGAGGTGTCGGCACTGCTTCTGCAAGCACTGGTACGCTCAAGGGACGCGGTCACTGCAGTGGCCTTCTCCGCAAGGGGCCTGGCACCACTTGACCTGGACGCTCAGATGAGCCTGGCCGACATCAGCCGACGCCTGCGCGAGGTAGGCAAGAGCAAAGGAGTAGATAAGAGGCTGCATTTAAGTGGTAGTAGTCACGGAGTTTTTAGCAAAAATTACTAGCGGAGACTCAAGTTCTGCAATCATGTGGCTACCATGGGAATAAGTGGTACACAGATTTGTCTTGCTTTTGTGCTTATGGCTTCAGACATCCTTATGGCATTATTTGTTATGCTTTGTTTCAAAATTGCATGTAAAGGCCAGGAAGCTTTTCAGGCATAGTATCTTTCCATCTTTGATTAAATCAGCTGTTGTTTCATCTGCTCTTACTGCTTTTCCCCGGTACACTTGAAGCTGTGAGACATTGCGGCCCTGTATAGGCATTGCGGCCCTTTATAGGCTTATGGGCAGCTGTGCCAGAGAGCTGAAAGAATGCCAAGAGTATACTAATTCATAAGAAGGGAGACATTACAGAATTTAAAAAGTATAGGCCCATTAGCTTGCTTTCAGTATGGTATAAAATATTCACCAAGATAAATTTTAATAAAATCAGAGCAACACTTCAACCAACCAAGAGGACAGGCTGGCTTCAGGGAGAAATATGCTACAATGTGTCATGTCCATGTTATCAATCAGGTAATTAAGAAATCTGCAGAGTACAATCAACCTTGCTATATTGCTTTCATAGCTTATGAAACCGCATTTGATTCAGTAGATACCAGCAGTCATGGAGGCATTGCATAACCTAGGAGTACAGGAGACATACATGAATACCCTTGGAAATATCTATAAAGGTTCCACAACTACCTTGCTTCTCCACAAGAAAAGTAGAAAATTACCTAACAAGAAAGAGGTCAGGCAAGGAAACACAATCTCTCCAATGCTATTCACTGCATGCTTAGAAGTATTCAGGCTATTAGACTGGGAAAGTTTAAGAGTGAGGATTGACAGCAACAACCTTCGGTTCACAGATGACGTCTCATTCAGCAGCACTGGGGATAATTGCAACAGATGATTGAGGACCTTAACAGAGAAACTGTAAGAGTGGGGTTGAAGATGAATACGCAAAAGAAAGATAATGCCGAATAGCCTGGCAAGGGAACAAGAGTTCAGGATCGCCAGTCAGCCTCTAAAGTCTGTGAAGTAATTCGTTTACCTAGGTCATTTACTCAAAGGGGGTCCTGATGATGAAAAGAAAATTTACAGAAGAACAAAAATGGGTTGGAGTGCATATGGCAGAAATTGCCAGATCCTGGTTAGAAGCTTACCACTATCATTGAAAAGAAAGGTGTACAGTGGATGCATTCTACCGGTGCTGACATATAGGGCAGAAATTTGGAAGTTGACAAAGAAGCTCGAGAACAAGTTAAGGACATTGCAAAGAGCGATGGAATGAAAAATGTTAGGTGTAATTGTTAAGTGACAGGAACAGATCAGTGTGAATCAGAGTAAGCAGGGATAGCCGATATTCTAGTTGGCATTAAGAGAAAAAAATGGAGATGGGCAGGCCGTGTAGTGCATAGGGCAAATAACTGGCGGACCATTAGAATTACAGAATGAGTGCCAAGGAGAAGGGAAGCACAGTCGAGGAGGTTAGAAAATTAGGATATCTCCAGGTGCAAGTTGTAATCAGCTAGCACAAGACGGGGGTAATTGGATATTGTTGGGAGAAGCCTTCGGCTTGCAGTAGACATGAAATAAGGTGGTGATGATGTTTCCAAATTATCAAGAAATCTTATTTTTTCTGAATACATGAAGACAATAAGTTTCTACATGTATGCTTAATGTAAATTTTTTCAATAATGACGAAATATTTTGTTTGAAAATGATTGATTTGACAAGTCCCAATGCCGTTTGAAGACAGAAGGAAGAAGTTCAGGCAAATCTATGTTACTACGTGACATTGCCATGCTAGCTGAACCATCGCTTTCATAGACACTAGCTTGTAGGAAACTGCCTTATTTGCACAAATATAGTGGAAGGTTTTTTTTTTTCTACTTTTTAGAAATTTAGGACCTCAAAATTCATCTCACATTATAGTCAGGTTTGTGACGCAGGCATAACATTTTTATTTTATTTATGTCTGCCGTTTCAAATTGCAGTAAGCTAAACCACTAAGCAACGCTGCGATCGCTACCACGTACGGAGCCATGTTCGATTGTGCCGTGGGCACTTCTGTAGTGCTGCCTGCCCAGTAGCCTTGGTGGCATGAGGGATAGCACTGTTCTTGTTCACATTGATAAAGACGTTGGCAGTGGCGATTAAATTCTGCATGTACTCATCCTTTCACTGTATTTTGTAATGGCAGTTCACAGCAATGATGAATAAAGTGCCCTGCGGGCATCCACTTTTGCATGTAGTTTCCGGTTTCTATGCGGCATAACTTCATGTTACAATCATATGCTTTTTGTTTGCTTTTTCTTCTTTTTTTCTGAGAGACCGAAAGTCCCCCCCCCGCATTATATTCATGGTCATGCTATTTGCGTGCAAATATGGTATACATGAAGTCATAGCAAATCGAGTATCCATACGTGCCATTTTTTTTCTTTTTATGCAAAATATTTCTAAGTTACGTGAAGGTTGTGTCTGGTATATAATGCACGCAGAGGGCCTTTATGCATGCAGAGGGCAACATTCACTTGCGTCCACTGTTGCACATTCCTTCCAGTGTTCGGGGTGATTAGCGCCTGTATTCTAGAATGTCCCTCCACTCAACGTTCCCACCAACATCCACTCATGACAGTGGATGGCACTGGATTGCAGCACCTCCCCTCAAAAGAAGCGGTCACTGTCCTCCAATGATACTCCATGGCATTTCTTGAGAAACGGTGCAACATTTTTCATAAAAGGGTGGGGCTGTGTCCAATTCAGTGAAGTGGAGGAAGAGCTTTTGAGTCAGAAGATCATTTGAAAATACAGGGGTAAGAGTCTTAGTCTGAACTATTACCATTATTATAACACTAAAATGCGAATTATGCACACAGGAACACTAACTGGTGGTGACGTCTTGCGATGCTTTGTTAAATCAAATAGCACAGACAGAACGTTTATTGCAGTGACTAATTCTGTTTCACTTAAACGAGTACATTCAAACCCACTTATAGCAATACCGGTTTTAACAATACATCAGATATAACAATGAGTAGCCGCAGGACCTTGAACTTTTGCGTGTGTTCTGTGGTAAAATAAACCACTTACTGCAATGCCTTTATGCTGAGTTATTGATTATAACAATTAAATCTGGCTACTGGGTGTGTATGCCGAAAGTGAAAAGACCACAAGATAAAAAAATTACCGACGATTATGTTACTTCCTAATGCGAAATTTGAGCGCAGCAAATAAGCTGTTTCACCTTTTCGATAGATTGAGGCAAAGAAATCGAGCAACACATGTATGCGCTATCACAGAATTTTTTTTTTTTTTCACACGTATTCCTTTAACAAAGACTCCACTAACAGTTCTTGACAGTCATGAAGGAAGCTTTGTGGTCGGAGAAATAGACTGATATATGTTCGACTTTGTACACCAATGCTTGATTCTCAAAGACGAGATCTATACAAGTGCCTCGCGAGGTTGTCACAGCCGTGGGACGCGTTACGAGCGAGAGGAACGGGATGTTCTCCCGCATAAGTGTTAGGAAATTGCTGTTTGTCTTTATGTCAACATTAAAGTCCCCCACTAATAACATCGGTGTGGATCGATGGACGGTTAATGCGAGTTGCAGGAAGTGCACGACGTCTTTCGTGAGTGTGGTAGCGGACTCACGAAAGCGGTATCAGTCGGTCACTGCTAGCGCTGGGGGGATGAAAGGGGGGCGGAGCTGGTTACGAGGCCGACGACAACGCCGACGCGAAACCCAGGAACGGACGCCAAAGAGCCATTTGTGTAGCCAGCCCTCCTCCACAGTCTCTCCTCCTCCCTTCCATCATCGTCCCTCGCCCGGAGAGCCGACAGCGCGCATGCGCGGCGGCGGAGCAGATTCGTCGGCGAGCTGGTTACGAGGCCGACGACAACGCCGACGACGACAACGACGCGAAACCCAGGAACGGACGCCAAAGAGCTGCGCTCTAAAAATAAATATGTTTGACGATTATGATACTCCCTAATGCGAAATTTGAGCACAACTTAATGTGTGTTTTCATTTCGCGATACCCAATAGAACCTCATTCATACGTTTTGGAAAAAATGTGCTAACCAGGAAAACGTACAATCCGAAGTACCTAAATAAAATTTGACAGAGTCATCTATTGTTGATATCTATATAATGCAAAGAGTCATGCAGATTGTTGCAGCACGATATGCGAACGTGCGTCGGGGTGGTGGGGCTCTGGCGGCCTGAGACGTGTTTTGTTTTTTTCCTATTGCATGGCGTTTTAAGCGGGTGATGGGAAACTGAAACGAAATCAAGCTGTTGGGCGATGCTGGATGCGGTTGAAGCGAAACGTGGTGCCAACATTGCGTCGCCTGCAGCAGGGAACAGTGGCACGTTTGAATTATCACTTACCTAAAGTGTGCAGTAGCTACCAATGGCACTGCGCTCCACACACTGCAAAACAGATAGGTGAAGGTGCTTATCGGTATACGGTATATATATGGTGGCTGTAGTGTCTCAAAGTTAAATTGAGGTGGCGGCTGCAAATGAAGTGCAGTGACTACCATAAGTCCCTTGCTAGCAGCCGTAAGTGGCTCGCGGTTGTTGATGTTGTTGTCTGGAGACATCACCATCAATTTAGAGTGAATCCCACTTCTGATGGATTTGGCTGGAGGTCATGAGATACCAGTACAGGATTTTGTACGTTCTGGGGAAGCTGCTGGCAACTGAGCCCCCCGTCGCACCAGCATCCACAGCTGAGGCAAACCAAGTGGAGTTGTACGTCAGTGAGGTTGTCGGCATCATAGAGGAATGCACACCAGTCAGCCTTGAGGCAGTTGGTCAACACCAGCCGATGGATGATGAGTGCGTCGCCCTCATGAAATATTGCAGGCAAGGTTGGCCCTGAAAGAGCAAGGTTCCTTCGAACCTCTTGAAGTATTGGAAGCACCAATGGGATCTGACACTAAGCAAGGAATTGCTTCCTAAAGGAGGGCATCGCGTGATTCCGGAAGCTCTGCAGAGGGACGTGTTGGAGGCAATCCATGAGGGTCATCAGGGCGTGAACAACTTTGAACATCAGGTCATGTGCCTGCGACTTTGTTTGGTGGCCTCACGTAGGCAAACATATTGCTTCAATGGTTTAATTGTGTGAACGGTGTGCAAGTACAAGAGTTCAGCGGGCCGAGCCTTTGCTTCAAACAGCTTTAATGGAGCGCATGTGGCAACAAGTGGAGGCAGATTTGTTCCTAATGGAGGAAAAAAAATTTCTGCTGCTTGTGGACTACTATTTACTCTATCTTGAAGTCGTCATGCTATGCAACACTTCCAGCCAGGTGGTGATTTCGGCTATCAAGAGTGTTATGGCTCGATTCGGTATACCGGAAGTGCTCCGAAGTGTTCTCGTCACACGAGTTTGCAAGTTTTGCTAAAAATGATAGGTTCATTCGCCTTACTAGCAGTCCCAGTTGGCCCCAGTCAAATGGTGTGGTGGAACATGAAGTGCAGACTGTGAAGGGTCTCTTTCGCAAGAGCATTGACCGCTTCCTGGCACTGCTAGCGTATCACGACACACCAGGTGTCATGGGTTACAGCCCGTCCCAGCTGCTCATGGGTCGGCAGCTACGAACACGTATACCCAGGAACCACGGCAAGCAGTTGCCAGGAATAACACCACCAGACGTTTTCTCCCACAAGGTCACCGCCACCAAAAAACGGCAAGCTAGAGACTTTAATTTAAAGGGCAACTCCAGTCAATGGATGTCGATGAAATTCACTCGGTATGTTCCTCTGAACACTTCCGTCATGTCCTCAAAAAAGCAGGTTTGAGACTTGCGAAGATTTTTTACAAATGAACTTAATTGCCTCGAACACCCTACCATGCCTCCTCCTCAGTTACAGGCCATATTATGCATGGCGTCAGGAATGTTCCATGCAGAGTGTGCCGGGATCATGCAGACGACAGCGATGAGAGCATCGAGGAGTCGACAAATGTGAGCTAGTGAATGGCATGAGATGTTGCTGTCATGAGAAGTTGCGTTCCCTGTAGATGTGCAAGAGATGGGAGGAAAGTGGTGTTGCGTTGTTGGCTGCATGAACTTCAACCCTCGCCATCCACACACACAGTTCAAGCTGATGCCAAAGCCCTAGGTCTCAATCTGTTGTCCACAAATAAAGTTTATTCCTCCTCCTCCAGTCATGTTCAGCTGAGTTTAAGCCTATATGTTACCGTCGCGTAGTTCATGCATCTGCTGCTGGCAGACCTGAGCGACTGACCTCAATCTAATCAGGCCATCAGGATGCAGAAAACTCCTTCTGTAGTTCAGTTTTGCCCATATGAATTTGAAATAAACCATTCCTAATTTCATACTGTGCGCACACAAAAAGCGAGCAGTGACAGCACGGAGCAGTATCGCCATCGGTACATTGCCGTTTTTGACAGAAAGCTGCCCGCCACACTCACTGGCACTGCCCTAAATTAAATGCGACTATGAAGGTGGGTGTATTTTTACGAATTGTCATTACAGTAAAACCTCGTTAAACCGTACCCGCTTAGATAGTAGTTTCATTTTAAAAGTAGTGAAGTCAAATCCCCAACACAGCAGCCATTGAACGTAATGTGTTTTGTATCCACACAAACCTTACCAGGTCATTGCGTAGGTGTTGGTTAATACGTAGCGCTTCCACTTTTCGTCATGCAAACACGGTGGTGCGTCATCTCCATTGGGCGGCCCGGCAGAACAAAAAGCCTCAGAGGTCAGAACAACGGCCTCCAAGCGCCCTGTGTGTGTGCGCTTGAAGCCACATAAATTTCAACATTTTGGCACTGTGCCAGAAAGCGTTGTGGTGTCGTGCAAACAAGGACTCTCGTCATGCTGAAGCTCAGATAAAAAAGACGCCGGGTGCTCAGCATAGAAGAAAAATTAAGACATTTCACTACACACACTGTTAGTTGTAAAGGCGACCTTCGGCTTGCAGAACGTCACTGACGTTCTAGTTTCAGAAGGAAAAAAAAAAAAGACTTGATTCTATTTGACAGAAATTCTGTTGATAAAAAATATTTTCCGGACCATCATATACTACAACTGAGATGTAATCAATGCTGGCATACTAATTTGGTATTCTCTGTAATAAGAGTAGACTGTACTCTGTATCTTGATTTATATGTACCTAAGTTACATAGTTACGTAGTTACATTCTATTTATGCAATACTATGAGACTCCCGAGCACGTGCATCACCATGTTTTCTTGCCTAAAATCTGTAAGGATTAAATTTTGCAAAAAAATTTTCTGATATTTGATATTCAATTCGATATTCGACTTATTTTTATGATTGGATAGTCGATTTGAAATCTACTACTATTTGGTAAGCTTCTAGAAATATGGAACTACCTCGCAGCTCGCCAACTTCATGTTACTGCTCACATTCAACTGTAGAAAGTGGTGGGCATACGGGTGCGTCAGTGACATGGCGGGACAGAAACACAGAGACATACGAGTATGTCAGCGACACAGAAAAGGTTAAGCCATTTAAGTAAGATGGATGTGTTGTCAAGAGGGCTACACCGACACCATTAAGTGTGGCGTCTGCATCTCTTCTTTGTGCGCCTAATTTTGCACTGCTTACATGAATTGGGACAAGTAAAAAATGTCACGTCAATAATCCTGCAGACTTGAACCACCTGCCTTCCAGCTTCGATGCTGCCAAGCATGATTGAGCTTCACAGTAACGGATTACTTGTACTCGCAGACGCCGATGGGCCCAGTGGATGTGTCACTTCCGCTGCAGTGGGCCCGTGAGCAAAAGCGTGTCTTTGACCTGGTGCTGGTGTGTACCGACAACCAGACTCAAAGTTGGTCCGTCCATCCCGCTCAGGCCCTGAAGGAGTACCAGGAGAGCTGCAAAATAAATGGTCTCAGGTGAGCGGCCACTACATGCTGCAACTTCCTAATCGAGCATGTTTTATCTCGGAGTAATACACTGGTGCAACTGTCTGTCCTTGTTTGCTGGTGCTAAATATGCTTTCCAAGTCGGTTTACCAACACACCCAACAAACGGCAATGTTGTGCAACTTGCCACCCAAATCTTCCTTCTTGCTGGGAAGTGTCACTTAAAGACCAACCTCAATTAAATGTTGGACTGCGCCAAGAAGTCTACTTTCAGATTGTGTATATTAGAGCAGCTTCGGTACAAAATTTTACATTTCAAATACCTTTAATCCCCGATATATTAAACTAGGATATGTCAAATTATTATCTGTGTCGAAGAGTAGTAAAATTCCATTCGAAATCTCATGCAAGAGTACAGCAATGTGCTATGCGTATATTGAATTCCCGTTCGCCGCGACATTCCATATATTGAACGTTGTGGCACACCACACCCCTGCAAGTGCACTCCCAACAAGGATGCAGTCACTCTCGTGTCATCGGAAATAATTAACGCCAAGAATCTTAAATGCCACCATTTTTTCAGGTGCTGTCAAACAGAAAATTAACTCTAAAGAGTACATGCCATGGAGGAAAAATGAGCAAGGTGCTTTCAGTTTTCCTTGCTGCTCATATAGAACCATGGCTCGTGTAAACTGTGGCTGTTCGTTATTGGCAAGAGCAGATCCCCGTTATGCTCAAGCAAAAAAGCAAATGACCTGCTGGTCTGATATGCATTTCTCAAAAAAGTCGCAGTTTCACCTGGAAGGTGAAGCATCAATTGCGATAGCAAATTAAACAACAGCTATACGAAGTAAGGATAGTAGTTTTATCAGCTGCATAAACTTGTAAATGTTCGCTTACTAAATTAACAAGCATGGTTTCACGCAGGCACAAACAAAGGTGAACACATCTCACTCTATGACCGCGGAAACTCGCTGTCGAAATGCTGGAGTGAGGAAGCGCAGCATCAGCAGCGAGCGAATTGACCTTCATGCTGCCCCTCACTTCAGCGTGAACTAAGTGGCGAAAACACAGTGCACACGAAGCTATGAGCACTCAGTGCACTCTGTCCGCATCACTGATTGCTTTAAAGATAGGGCCCGCGTGGCCACGCCATACGCCGCAGCCACCAAAGCCACCACCGGAGGGTGAGCCGCCATCATCGGCTCACCCTTGCGCACATTCACTCGCTCATGCAGCATGCACACACGGCAACGGTGATGACGACGGCAAAAATGCACCAGGAATGCCCATATACAGTCCACGTATAATCAGACCTCATTAATACATGCCCACTTAATGAGTAATTGCGGTTTAAACATAGTTGCAAAGATTGCCCCACCCAGCCCTGATTTAACCTCATTGAACTACCGCTCAAGCCGTAGTCGCTCATTGCCCACCAAATGGTTAGTGGGTACTATTTTATTTCTTGTTCAACACGCACAGGCATAAAATCAGAAAAATCTCATGTGCACAGACATTCGATTCCCAAGTTGTGACACCTGAATGGCAGCTGCTAGCAATAGTGACATTAAAATAAGCCTACCATGACGTAGTTCCTGCTCATACTGATGTTGCCGATTGCAGCGTACAGAAGCGTGGCCTTCGAGATTGGCTTCCGGTAACACGAAGAAGCTGCCGGTAGGGGTGCGAATTCGCTATCGCCGTCGAACCCAATCCAATCTAAATCATGTAGTAACCTCGCAGAAGCACATTTTTTTTAATGCGTAGCCATTTCTATGCTTCCCCTGCGAGAAAAATGTCCCTCCATCTGTCCGTCCTGTAAGACGACCACTTTCAAGATAAAGCCCGTAGCAGTGGGCAACTCTATCCCAACTGCCCATCGCTTCAATGTGAACGAGGTGGCAAGAACACAGCACTTGCAAAGCTCTCGGCAGAAGCTGCACCCTGCCTCTTTTGCAGATTGCTTTCAAGGTGTGGGCCCACGTGTATCTCCTCAGCACGCAGCAACAGAAATGCAGTGTGCGGAGCTATTAGCAGTAGGCACTCTCTGTCCGCATTGCAGATGGTATTCAAGATATGGTCCGCGTGGCTGTGCCATATACACAGGCGCCGCTGGTGTACATTTAATCACGACTCATAATGGTTTGATGCAGATGGATAAGATGCTGATGAGCGATAATGACTTATAATGATCAGAACGTCATCAGCGCACCGAGCACTGCTACCTGCAGTATGTTGCTTACTTTATCAATACACCTTGCACCGCCATCCTCAACATTTCGTGACGCCGCAGTGCTGTTGTTTGTTTGGATTGACCGGATCAAGTTTCATAACGTTGATAATGACATTAGGCTGTGTGGAGATGAGCAAGTCGCACAATGCTTATACATACTTGGACAACTCCCATAGAAGTTCCTGCGTGAACTTTTTTTCTCCATTCGTCCATTGTGTTTGTGGTGGTGGTGTCGTCATGGTATTCAACAGTCCTTGCTCGAGAAGTTGACGTTGTTACAGCCGTGGAGTTCTCAGACAGTGACATTGTTGCCGCCGTTGCACCTCGTCCATCTTCAAGCAAAAGTGATGACGACAATGACAATGTGGGAGTGGACAATCGCCCTTCATTATGTGACGTTGCGTATGCTTTGAGCGTCATGCAAGCTTTTGCAGAGAAGCAGGGCCTCGTGAAAAAACTCGCTTGCAGCCTTACCAAGTTCGAAGATGTCACAGTAAGGCCACCACGGTGGCAAGCGAAGATCACCAATTTTTTGCTGCCTCCCCACAAATAAAGCATGTCTGAGTGTGTGTGTTTGCGAGCATCGTGATGTAGTTCTTTTCCGGTCAGTAAGTAGCTTCTAAACTGGCATTGGTGGTGAATTCGTACATTGTTTAAAACATCATTCCTGGCCGACTTCGAATTATAGACGTTTGACTGTACATATATACTTATAACAATATTCAAGTGCCATGAAGATTATTGTTATAACCAATAATTGTCATAACTGGTTCGCGTAAAAAAATCAACATAGGGAAATGGCAGAGATGTAGTGTGAAAACTATAAAAGCAGGGAAGCCAGCACCTCTCCCCGCAACCTTCCTCCATCCGGCTGCTGATTGTGTTCACTCATTTAACTGTTTAACTTCGCTTCCTGCATGCTTCAATTGCTTGTAACAAGCCGCAGTTTTCGGCATTCAAGAATGGCAGTGCTATAACAACTGCACAAAGGGGTCATGGGTGGCAAGCGAGATGTGAGTTCTGCCGACGCACTGCTTTGGTAACCCCAAAAGGGGTCCTTTAAAAAATGCAAGAAGGTTGCCGCAGTAGCCTGTGAGCTTGAGAAATCCAGAAGAAACGCTGGGGCGAGATCGCCACAAGCATCTCACCTGGGTTGCACTTTTCACTGGGTTGCACAAGAAAACCCCATGTCCATCAGCCTTGCTTGCTATACTCAAAGCTTGCTGACATCCTTCTCCAAGGCATCCAGCTGCTCCACATAGCGCAGCAGAAGGTCCCTCGTGAAAACAAAGCCCCGGAGGGACTGAGCCATCTGCAGGGCCTCCTGTGAGGACAAAGCAGAGGCAGCCTGTCCTACCGCATCATTGTTGCCATCACTGTCACCATCACTCTCCGATACAAGTATGTTCCCGGCGATCACCTCATTGGTTAGAAGCACTTCATTTTCAAATCTATAGCAGTGTGCTTCCTTTTCGCCGCCAACGTCATGCATTGCCGATGATCACCAGGTGGATCAGCCATTTTTTGCTTCAGCGGCAAGTCAAACGAGGCTAAGAAAACAGGTGGCCAGGAATGACTTCAAGGCAACCAACAAAGACGAGCATGAGCGACTTCATCCATTGACAGAACTGCACAGAATGAGGGGCCAGAGGTAACCTGGAAGCAGCGCAGCGTTGTCAGCACAGTTGGTGCGATCCAGTCATGTTTCGAAGGGTGGCGTGGCGTAGAACTATGGGTGCAACCAATTCGTGTTTGAAGGGGTGGAAGGGTGACAGGAGAGGTGCACGAGGCTGGTGGTGCGAAGAAGGCTGGAAAATGAATGCGCAGTGGCCGTTAAGGTAGCAGGCGATCATGCATCGGCTTGAATTTCTTTCTTTTTTCTTTTCGAGGATTTTGCATTTCATTACTCTTTGGCACGGACACCCAGCAGGCAGACTTCATCGTTATGAGCAATAACCCTGCTTGGGGACATTGTAGTAAGTAGGTTATTTTATGATAGAAAGCATACAAAAGTTGACGGTGCAGCAGCTTGTTATTGTTATAACCAATATATTGTTAAAACCGCTATTGCCATAAGTGGGTTCGACTGTAAGGGCTATTGCAATAAGAAGCGTAGATGATACTCAATCTTTTCACTGAGTAGGGCCAGGCATGAGAGACTGAACTGGAGATATTGGTGCTGCCAGGCTTGTTTGTTGTAGACACGGGTTTTCCACGAACGACATTTTAGGGTTCTTCAAGTGATGAAAACGTATCCGACCTCAACTCCAACTTGGACTGATCTTTACATTGCAGTTTAACTTTAACAACCACTGCAGGCCACATCTATACTTTAGCAGAAAGACCATGGCAACTTCAGCACGTAAGACTCATCACTGTGCGATTTGAGAATCCGTGCTGAACACATTTTAGTCATGCTCGCATGGTTACAACCGAGCGAAAATGGATTAAAATGTTGTGCAAGGTCAAGGCCACTCTTGAAACTTATAGCGTTTGTGTAGTGATGGCAGTTACTGACGCAGTGGCCTAAGGGGAAAGGCCAAGAATGAAGGCGTGCCGCAAGGTGTCGGAGCGTTGATCAGCAAAGACTTTCTAGGGCGACCGAGAAGTGAGGATGACTGGTTCCAACAGGAAGTCAGTTCCAAAGCCCAACACAATAGTCTGCCTGGTTCGTTTCCCACATATATCAATCGTCCATTAAAAGGTGTATTTTTTTGCTATTCTGACAGACACAGAGCTAAGCATGTTCATGCACGATTCATAGTATAAGTCTACTGTTGGCAGTACCATGCATATTCATCAGGGCGGTTTACTTCCATGGTTTGTCCATTTCTATTTATTTATTTATTTATTTATTTACAGGATACTGCCGGCCTTAGTCTTAGGCCTTGGGCAGGAGTGGACAGTACGATATACAGATGAACAAAACAAAAGTTGACAGCAAAAATCATTACAAGAATTCAATACATTACAATAGACATATTCCATGATCCGCACAAGCCGTACAGAGCATTCCAACGAAACAAGAATTCAATACATTGCAACAGACATATTCCATGATCCGCACAAGCCGTACAGAGCAATTCCAACGAAAAAAAGCATTACAAAATTTCAATATATTTTAAAATATGGATATTCGCTGAACCGCAAAAGCTGTACAGAGCATATTGATAACAACAGGATATTGATAACGAGGAGTCGCATTCATACTGGAATGCTGAAAGACATCGCGCATGCTCGGTAGGTTGAGCAGCAAGAAATCTACAAATAGCAATGACAGGCAAGCGAAAATAGCATTTCCGTATATTGTAAATCAAAAAAGAAAAAGAAAAATTACATTCATACTTATATATATATATATATATATAACATCGTCTAAATGCTATTCAGCTGGTTGCAGAATGACTGGACGGTCGGGCATTCCACTGTACTCGCAGAGAGTGCGTTCCACTCACCTATCGTACGAGGAAAAAATGTGTTTTTAAATACGTTTGTTCTGCAAGAAAATTCCTTTATTTTCTTCTGATGATTAGATCGTGTTGCACGCCTAGTAACTAAAGTAATATACACATCCTTATCTATCCCCAGCATATCATGGTAAAGTAAATACATGTATTTCAGACGGTCCCTATATCGCCTTAATTTTAATGTTTCCAGGTTGATTTCATTGATAAGAACCGTCGGAGATACGTGCCAGCTATAACAGTTAAACACGAATCTAACAGATTTTCTTTGAATATTTTCCAATTGAGTAATGTTCTTCAGGGTGTACGGGTCCCACACTACCGAGGCGTACTCAAGAATTGGCCTAATATACGTTTTGTACGCTAAAAGACTGATTTCTTGTGTGGACTGTCGGAGCGACCTTCTCAAGTAACCAAGTTGGCGCATTGCCTTTCTTGAAATATAAGATATGTGATCGTTCCATCTAAGGTCGGATGAAATTACGAGGCCTAAGTATCTGTAGCTACTAACCGTAGATATATTATTACCACTGAAACCTTATCTTTAACGAAAATGTGCAGCAAGCACTTCCAACATGTGCAAGGCACACCATGCTCATGTGTCCGGTCGAGTGATGCAGGCTTTAGGGTTATCATTGCTATCAGTATATCAAAGACCATTCCACAGCGATAGCAACCTTGCAACATTGGTGGGCAAAAAAAATTTGGCAGCATGCTACACGCCTGTAATACGTAATGGCGAAAGCCTGCTGCACACTTCATAATCCACTAGCTCACAGTGTCGCATTGCTGCTTTCGCAGTTTGGCTTCTTCGGCATGTTTTCTACAGTTAGCTGCAGCTTCTCCCACACGTATAGCGGGGTCAGACTTGTGCCGACGACGTTTCTCTTCGACTTTACGTTGCATCTTCTCAGCAGGGGATTGGAACATTTGCTGTCCTGCGTGTTGTAACGGTAATTTCAATGAACGTATGCACTGTTTGCTTCACGCTTCACGCTTGTAGCCTCTGAATTATGAGAAGGATGAGCCTTTTCATTTTTTGCTTGCTTAGGGGGGTATGAGCCACTGCTGATCATGATAGTTTTTGTACCGTTGAGCTGGGCTCCGCATTTTTTTTTTTTTTTCATGGCTATCGGGAATATGAGCCATTTAAGGCTTTCACCTTAGGTTAACTTTTGACATGGCCTTACCGAAGCAAATCAATAAATTTCCACTTTTTACGATCTCGAGAAGCTGTATGAGACACGTAGAGGTCTCGGATGACCTTCAGATAGACATATTTTATATTTAGAATTGCCATTTTATCTATCTAGCATGCGATTTTCTTTGCGTGCGATATATTCAGGATTAACTGTATACTAGGTGGGTCACGAAAAGCGCAGAGAAATCGACATTTTTGATACTGAAGCTGAGAAAAGAAAAAAAGAAAACACCAGTCATTATTGTTCACTGGAAAAACCCACAATGTTGAGAACCGGTGCGGCTCCTCGGCATCGGACCTCTAAGATCAGGCAGTGCCCGTGGCATGCTGAAAATTCGGGGCCATGTTCTGGAATTTGAATCGTATCTGCTAATCAGCAGACGTCCACATTTTATGCTAAGGTGCTACATGAAACTCCTTATCGGCCAGTGTCACAAATTTGTGACATACCAAATAATCGTCAACTCATTAACGCACAAAAATTAGGGGCTGGTTTTAGTCTTTGTCCTCCATAAATAGCGTCTTCATTGAAAATTTTGGATCGCCACTTCTGGGCAGTAATCTGAATGAAAAGCGAGTGCACGGAGACAACTATGCTGTAGTCGAGCTTGTGCAAGCTCCCATTTTTCCGTTGTTGTTCTACTGATATGGGAGATGAGACTGGTTCTAAAATAAAGTTGCCATTAATTCTCAAACACCTCAACGTTTATTCTTACCACTACAGTAAAACCTCATTAATGTTACCCCGTTGATTCAGAAAACCAGATAAGTTGGACTTGTCCTCTGGTCCCGGCAAGCATCTGTATTAATCCTATGGCAGGCAAATAGCAAATTTTAATTTCAAGATGAATTCAAAGTGATTAGTAATTTGGTCGAATAATTTCCAATCGATTAGTTTGAATAGTAGTATTACCTTGTATACCTCTGTACTACATACCACATATTTTGGTGAAGAAAGATGCGACAGCATTTACGATAATTCAGCTATTACAAATATCAATATTTTGGCACGAAGTGAATAGCTGTGGTCTTTACACTATTACAAATATCAATATTTTGGCTCAAAGCGAATAGCTGTGGTCTTTACATAAACCTTGATATGAGCCAGACGTCGAAAAATTAAAATAAAAGAGAAAGAGGCAAGGTGGTGCAGAAACACCTTGGTTGCATACATGCCAAGTTTTTTTTTTTTCAGCGCTGTTATGCAGATATTTTCACGCAAAAATGGAAGTTAAACATTTTTTTACAATTCCAGCAGTATGGGAAGCAGCACAGAAAACTTATTTGCAAACTTTTGCTCAATCTTGTGGTTTCAGTATACAGTAAAACCTTGTTGATATCTTTTTGAAGGAACTGAGGAATAAAAGTGTAATAGCCAAGAAAGTGTAACAGTGAGGGAGGCCTGAAATAGCTACAGTAATTTCAAAAACAGTTCTGCACACCTGTATAACTAAGGGACACACTCTACACATCTAATGCCTAGGATGGATAACCAGTGGACGATTAGAGTTGCAGAGTGGGTGCCAAGGGAATTAAGGGAATCGCATTCATCAAAGATGGCAGAAAACTAGGTGGAGTGATGAAATTAGTCAATTTGCAAGTGTAAGTTGGAATTGTTTGACACAGGACAGGGATGATTGAAGATCGCAAGGAGAGGCTTTCATCCTGCAGCCGACATAATGACTGCAGCCGAATATGACGACTATATTCGGCTCCTTTCAGCTCCTGATATTCTTCGCCGCATAACATACCTTTATTGCGGCGAAGCTGACTTCAGCCAGCAAAAACTACAGCCTTGGTTGACATGCTTATTCGAGACCGACGATCACATCCTTATGGCATTTTGTACTTCTGAATTTGCCTCTGCACAGCTATATTTATGGGACTGCTGCATTGAAATGTAACAATGAAACGTAAGATGCGGGAACATTACACAATAGCAACATATCAAATAGAAACATAATACATAGGAATTAATGAGCTTTAGGTCAGGACTGTGATAATGCGACTTAGCAGCCAGGAAAATGCAACAGCGAGTCAACAGCGAGTCAAAATGCAACATGTCAACAGCAGTTAGTCAATCTCACTGGGACATTTCACGTTCGCACGGCGTGCGACTCTATGTGTGTCGCCCGGCAAATTTATTTACAGATGTTTGCTCAGTGTTGCGGTTCAGTATACTTGAATTTTGTGATGGTTGTGCTCTGAGGGCATTTTCCATTCGCCCTTTGCGTGGCTTGAAGTATGTCATGCTTCGCCGCGATTCTGCAAAGTGCACATGTAGCATGCAACGTTAGCTGTGGCAACTGTATGGCATCTGCAGTTTAGGCTCAGTGCTTTCTACCTTCACGTGAGTTTAACCTACTCTGTCCAGTAAGTGCTTAAACTTAACACACACTATAGTTTATGGCTCAGCACCCTTGGTCGCCTGTTGACCTGCACGCCGCTTCTGCGGCCCTCTGCCTATCCTGTGCAAGTGATCTCAGGCACGATCACCGATGAGCAGCAAACTTCACATGACAGTTTTGGCAAATTTTCATCGTGGCGACCCTGCCTTGGTTGATGGGCCTTATCAGCACTGCTTCACCAAGTGTTGGTTACCAAAGTTGCGGTTTCGTCGCCGAGAAATGACATTGCCAAGAAAAGCGAGGATACAGGACATGATCTACATGGCACTATTTGTCAGATTTTCCAACATCATAAGCACGAATGATATAAAAAAATTTATTGAGGCGCCACACAGAAATAAATGCTTCAACAATTGAAAAACTGACCAGCGATACTGTGGCCCAATACTGGCTTCGTATTTTGTTTGTGTTGGCTGTCAGGTGTGTCATCGACAATGCTTCTTGCTCACCAAAACCGACCTTGTTCATTCTACATTTTGAAATTGATAGTCATTTGTTCCAGATAATTATAGAATTCTGAATCCTGAAATTTGATCTGAAGCAAATACCAAATAGCATAACATTCGATTAAATATTCAGAAATATTGAACACTCGCCCTACCCTAGGTAATGGCATCAAACTCATTAATTCAGACATATTTTACTGGACACCATTTAATTCGTATGACCATCAAAGCACGCCAAACACAGAGTGCCACAAATGTGCAAAGCAAAAGAGCACAAGCAGCGCTAGCGTCCAACTCAAAGGAATCGGTCCACGTCCCCATAGTCATTGGCGTGAACCACACGGGCGTGCATTCATGCAAGAATGCCGAAATGCTTCATGTCAGTTTTCGTCTTTTGTAACCTTTATTCTTGCTTTTAACATCGTTATGAAACTGCATTGACTGCATGCCTTCAGAACTGCGTAATCACCATCCACAGTCGCGTCAGTAGCAACCACAGTTTCACCCACAGAAGTTGCTATGAGCAGTAGTTTCATTTTAACTCTGTGATATTTTAACTCTGTGACATTTTAACTATGTGACATTTTACCTCGGTGAGCCAAGATACCTCCATTCGAAGCAGTAATGAACAGGTTGCAGAGACTCCTTCTATAACTAGCGGGGAGGTTAGAAGGGCGTTGTTAGACATGAAAAGGGGAAACGCGGCAGGAGAAGATAGAATAACAGTCGATTCAAACAAAGATGGAGGAGACATAATGCTTGAAAAACTAGCGGTGCTCTATACGAAGTGTCTATAGACTTCAAGGGTCCCATAGAACTGGAAGAATGCAAACATTATACTAATCCACGAAAAGAAAGGTGTTAAAGAATTGAAAAATTATAGGCCTATTAGCTAACTTCCAATATTATATAAAATATTCACCAAGATAATTTCCAGTAGAATAAGGGCAACGCTGGACTTTAGTCAACCAAGGGAACAAGCAGGTTTCAGGATGGGATACTCTACAATGGATCACATCGATTTCATCAATCTGGTAATCAAGAAATCTGCAGAGTACAATCAGCCTCTCTATATGGATTTCATAGATTATGAAAAGGCATTTGATTCAGTAGAGATACCAGCAGTCATAGAGGCATCACGTAATCAACAAGTACAGGCCGCTTAGGTAAATATCTTGGAAAATATCTAGAGAGATTCCACAGCTACCTTATTTCTACACAAGAAAAGCAGGAAGATACCTATAAAGAAAGGGGTCTGACAAGGAGACACAATCTTTCCAATGTTATTCAGTGCATGCTTGGAAGAAGTATTCAAGCAATTTAACTGGGAAGGTTTAGGAGTAAGGATCGACGGTGAATATCTCGGCAACTTCTAATTTGTAGATGACATTGTCCTGTTCAGCAACACTGGAGGCAAGTTACAACAAATGATTGAGGACCTTAACAGAGAGTGGGGTTGAGTGGGGTTGAATATTAATATGCAGAAAAGAAAGATAATCATGAATAGCAGGGCAGGGGAACAAGAGTTGAGGATCGCCAGTCAGGAATATGTTTACCTAGTCAATTACTCATAGGGAACCCGGGTCATGAAAAGGAAATTCGCAGAATAAAAATTGTTTGGAGCAAATATGGCAGACATTGTCAGCTCCTGACTGGAAGCTTACCATTATCATTGAAAAGAAATGTGTACAATCAGTGCATTTCAACGGTGCCGACGTAGGGGGCAGAAACTTGGAGACTGACAATGATGCTTGAGAACAAATTAAGGTCCGCACTAAGAGCGATGGAATGAAGAATGCTAGGCATAACGTTAAGAGACAGAAAGAGAGTGCTTTGGGTCAGAGAGCAAATGGGTATAGCTGATATTCTAATTGACGTTAAGAGAAAAAAATGGAGCTGGGCAGGTCATGTAATGCGCAGGTTAGATAACTGGTGGACCATTAGAGTTACAGAACAGATGCCAAGAGAAGGGAAGCACAGTCAAGGACAGCAGAAGACTATGTGGGCTGATGAAATTAGGAAATTGACAGGCACTAGGTGGAATCGGTTGGCGCAGGACAGGGTTAATTGGAGATCGCAGGGAGAGGCCTTCATCCTGCAGTAGACCTAAAATAGGCTGATAATGATGGTGAAACACATCAAAGATGTACTAAACAAAGTGCATTTGTGTCAATAACAAATTTTACCAGTGCTGATTGAGTACCGAATGTATCAGTAGCTCTGCTGTTAACGACAAGAATGAAAAAATAACTTCCTGCTTTGTAACCCCCCTTAGGAATATTGACTGATTTGACTGTTTACGCAGACGACACCAGCCTGTTTTTTTATGGTGACTCGGGTCCTAATATCTAAATTGAGCCAATGAAATGCTTGCAAACGTACACACGTGAGCGACAAACAATTATCTTACGATTAATGTAGAATAAACAAACAGTGCTGTTGAATTCATGTAACAAACAGTATCAACTATCCCCCACTAACCTAAAAAATATTTAAATAGAATTAGTATCGTCTTTCAAATCACTTGGCATGTATTTCTCCAAAACAATGACATGGGATTGCCAAGTAAATCACTTAGTTAGTAAATTGTCTAGAACAATAGTTACTATGCATTGCCATTGTATTTATCTCCCCATATCCATTAATATGCTTTTATATAATTCAACGTTTTTTTTTTCTTTAATTCAATATGGAATTCTTTCCTGGGGAATGACTTCAGCGGAGAACATGCATGAACTGACAGTATTGCAAAAAAGAGCAATACACCTTGTCTCCCAGGCATCATGTCTGTACCAGACCGTTCCGTTGTTTTCAAAGCTTAGAGCTATTAAAATTGAATCCTTGTATATATATATTATAGGCTTTGTCGCTTATACAGAATTGGAAAAATTAAGAATCATGACACATTAACAAATCTGGCATCTTTACAGCAGCATAATTCTTTTTATAAGTTACATCAGCCAGAACCTTGGAATGTTAACACGAACAGAACTAACTATGGTGACGAAATGCTACAGTTTTGTTTGCCGACACTGTTAAGTTGAATACACAAAGAAAATGGTTTCAGCGTATCTATACTGCCTCTAATAAAGCTATACAATATATTTGTCTTATGGCATTTGCTGCTGTGATGTCTTTTTCTTTGTTTTATCAGTATACCTTTTTTCTCTTAGAACTGTGCCAAATGCTCTCACGATAACTTTGTTTATAATCCTGACAGTAGCTGTTCTCTCGTTTAGTATGATAGCATGAGGGTACGAAGGGCCACACCCCCAACTCAGCAGCCGATAATTTCAAGAGAAACAAATTTCCAACGAAGAAGCAATCGTCTTATCTGGGATTCCAGTGTGCGCACATATGAAGGCTGCGCCGGCACCATATTGACCAAAAGGTTTAGTCTCGTATAAGGGCCACACCTTGTCAAAATTGTGGTAAAAAAGAGTGTGGCCCTTATACGAGTATATACAGTGCTTTTGGAGCATAGATGCCTGTCTTTGAAAAAGGTGTGAACTAATTGCAAGGTGGTGTGTTTATTTCATACAATGGAGGTATGTTTTTTGATGGATCAAGTTGGCCAAGGACACGTCTTGCACCTAAAAGCGACAGTGATAACAGCTGTCTGCGCAACAGAGATCACAAGTATTATTTACACAGTCTCCAAGACTTGGCGTCTCCAATAATTGGCCCAGTTTGCGAGGACGAAGAAAACGAAAGCTGCAGTCACTCTGAGCATGTGCCTCTTATCAATAGAAAAGATGGATTAGACGAAGACATCCTGCATAGAGCAATGTAAAATACTGCCATGACAAGAATCTACCTGAGAGTGAGAGGGTGAAAACTGAGAATTTCAGATTTTTTTTTTTTTATGAAGCAGCGTGCTCTATAACAGGAAAAATAAGACTTCTCTAAAGCAGAGGGGCAAGATGTCATCGTCCATGAAAACACTCCTAGTGATGAAGGGTGGTCTCGTGAAGCCATTTCCAACTGCGGGTATCTGTATGCAAGTGTGTGGCACTGGCCACTTGTAAAAGACATGTGGCAGAGGTGTGAGGAACCTAGCTGTAAAGAAGAGACGTTTTTCATTGGCTCGAAGTGCCGTGTCCATCTCTGCCTCAATAAACACAAGAACTCCTGCAATTTCCTTCACCTTTTGAGCCAGCAAGATTGAATTCGTAAGATTTTTTAAGATTAAAAAAGTGTTTCAGATGAAAAAAGCGGGCATCCTTTAACTACATGCAAATCTACATAAATTGCATGCCGCTTTGAGTGCAAGGCTTTTGCTACATGAACCATCTATATTTTGAGACATGCACCTTGCTAATTTTTCCTCCATGACATGTACTGCCCTTCAGATTCATTGCCTTGCTTGACATCATCTGTCAAAACAGTGCGGTTTCGTTGACGCGAACACTTCTGAGGTCGTGAGAAGTGATAGTAGCACAGTGTGGCACAGCATTTGATGTATCGGATGTGAGAGTGAGCAGGAGCTTGGTACACATGTTGTACAGCACTATACTTTTACGTCATATTTGCAAGGAGATGTCATAACAGTATACACAGACAATTCAGTGTATCGAGGTTTTATATTATCTGGCATCGATTGTAGTACTCGTTTGGGACCAATTGAGCCAAAGTGAAATTATGTTGCAGTTCGCCTTAAAAAAAGGGTATTCACATAGAGGAGAGAACCTGTTGCTGCAAGTCAAAGCACAAGAATAATGACAAGACAAGAATGACGTGACAAGACAATAATGACGTGACAAGAACAATATGTAGTAGTCCCATACCCATTCGCTGGAGGACACAAGCTTTGCATAGATGATGGTAACACTCTGCAGCAAAGTTGGTGCTGTATTTTGTGTAGCCTACACTGTTAATGGCACTCCATTGCATTGAAAGCAGGCACTGCTAAATCACTCTAGTAATGTTGATGCTCCTCCAAGCTCTGTTGCACTTCCATGAATGAAGGAGCTGCCGTGGAGTTTTAAATTTCTACCTGCATTGGTGTTTTCCGGTTGCTAGGGCCTCCCTTATGAGAACATTGCTTTAAGGATGATTTGTCGCAACAAACTTGTATCACCACTTCACTTTGCAGACCGAGTGTGTAACTTTAGCCAAATCGTATCTATTTTGTGTCATTAAGGGGTATATACAACAATGACAACTAAAGAAATTGCAGTTGTAAGTCAATGCTATGTGTTTTCACCTTGTCTTGCTGGTGATGTCACATTGATCTTGACAGTGCTATATGCCTGGTCACTTCTCATGTGCCATGCAATATGTGCCATGCAACTCTCATGCAACTTGCAGGTTCGCGGTGTGTGCCATGTGCAGCCAGGGCTTCTCGCTGGCACCTCCTGACGAGCTGAATATGCTGGACATCGCAGGCTGCGACAGCCGCACCATTCACCTGATAAAGGATTTTGCTACAGGCCTCTTCTGAGCTGCCATCCATTTCTTTCCTGTTTCATCATAGCTTTGAGCTCATCTCCCGGTGAGAGTCTGGCACTGAGTGGAGTAGATATTTAAGTAATTTTATCTCTTAAATCTTTTGCTGTCTTTTACTTGTCATTTATGTTTCGATTGCCTACATGCAGTAGGGGAGTATTAGCCCCTTAACTTGACATCAGCTTATCATGAGTTATCATCACTATATGCCTTATGACAAGCCTTCCTCAAAATGTACATGGTGGTAGATGTTCTACATTCATGGATTTTGTTGAAAAAGGTTTCCCACACTATTTGCAGACCTAATATTGTGTTTTAACCATGTTATCAAAGCATTTCATGCCAGAAAGTGAGCCGTTATGGTAGAAAAAAAAGCACCCTTAACCCTTTCGCTGTCGGACCTTTCTGGCCGTGACGCACCCCCAGTGTGGGCTTGCTTTCAGGGAACGAGTATAACAGGGAATGAACATAGCAATTCATTTTTGATTATAATTGGTATACAAATAACATAGCCTATGCAATATGCACATTTCCGTGTTCTGCAGCTGTTGTTAGTAATCATCATCATCATCATCATCATCATCATCATCAGCCTGACTATAACATCCGTTCAACATCCGAATCTGACGATGCGGAATTCACCTCTTCCTCGCATGAGACTCTGTCCAAATCTGAATCCGAGCTTGGCTCGTATTCTGAATCAGAAGAGCCACCGTTCCAATGAGCAGACGAAGGTCCCGTGCGCTCAGCCATCCGAAAGTAACCGCGCACAGGAAGGATGTGATTTCAGTCACCCGCACAATGGAGGGAAATGGGACGTTGTGTGAACAAGAAGACAGAGGGAGATGGAAAAAGGCTCAAACAAAGTTCGAAGGGCTTTACATTTACTGCTGCAAGTCGGAAGCGAGAGTGCGGCGAGAGAGCGAAAGCAGCAATCGAGTCACTCTTTTTGGAGAGGCAACGGCGCGTGCCTCTGAACTTGACGCGCCGTAGCAAACACACCAACAGAAGAAAAATAAAGACTTTCAAACCAGCGGAGATGGCAGAACAACCCTCGAACCCATAACCCAACGCATGATCCAGCGAACACGAAGCCACCGCACCACTCAGCAAAGGGAGAGGGGCCAGTGGCGGTCGCACCGTACTCTTCAATACATGTACACACAGTGCGGGGCGAAAATTTGAACTTGTAGAAAGATTTAACAGATGGCAAGGCCAGTCCAGGAGCGCCAGCTTTGCGCTCAGGCACGAAATTTTGAACGCACGATAGAGAACGTACTGGTACATCAGTGACACTGTGGGGGGGAAGCGCAAAGACGTACCTGTACGTCCGTGACAGCAAAAGGGTTAAAGGGGGTAAAGGGAACCCAAACAAATACTGGACAGACTCTCGGTGAATTGCGTATTCTTCGGTGGCTTCCCTGCAGTAACGATATAGTCATGGAGGCAAACCTTAATTAAGGCATGCAGACCTGTTAGGCAAAAAAAAATGAAATGAAAAGAATGTCACGCCAGTCACAGCTTTATAGAAACCCAGGTGGTCAAAATTAATCCGGCTCCCTACACTACTGCATCTCTCAGCCCATGTGTTGCTTTGGCATGTTAACCATTGAGGGTCGATTTTTTCGTCATATACGACCACCGTGGGTCGATTTCTTTTATTACAGATTACAATTCTTTTTAAGGACTTATTTCAAAAAAAATTTACCATAATTTTTCTAGGGTGACTGTAAAGTGAGAAAAGATATCTAGCATTGGGGGGGGGGGGGGGGGGTATATATGTACTCTTCATTCATCAGTAACAACAATAAAAAAGGAAATAAACTTATTAGAATTAAAAATTTGATGCATTGTTATAGTGCAAGGCTTTGAAAATGCACACAGAAGAATATTTCGCAAGACTCAAGTGTTCCTGCTCTTACACTAATATGTACATCCATAGCGTAATCGAACTGCGTAGGTGCGGGCACTCAAGAGAACTGTATGGTTGTGTGTCCATCAAAAAAGCAAAACTTGTGACAAACTTCCGCTAATCTTCATCTTATTGCCAACCACTAGCAATTAGTTTTCGCGAGTCTCCCCCTAAGAAAGAGAGCAACGGAAAAGTATGCTTGGCGGCATCCTACCCATGGGCACCCCTGTGAGCACTAAATGAGCGAGAAACAAGCGGTTGCCCTTCAAGTGATTAGTAATGAGATAGCCATCAGTTTTGCAAGTGCAAGAAGACGAGACCGCCCGCGGAACTAGACCCAAACCACCACCCGCCCGCGTGCGTCCCAATGCATGAGCTGTAGTATATATACACGCGGGAACGAACTAGCACTAAAACAAACCATGCAAGGAAAACCGAAAGAGGGAAGCATGCGAAAAAAATTCCCTGTATTCCCACATAGTGGCAGCACATGACGGAAAACAAAAAGTTAGGAAATTGGACCGCTTTTTAAACGTACAGACGGCACCATAAATATACAGCATCGGCCATTTTGGACTTGTTCACGGTGCTGCATATTTATGTCAGTGACCCTCAAAAGGTTAAATCCCACTATATCATTTTTTTTTCTGGCCAGGCACAGTTCAAACTGGCGAAAGGTCGGGTTCCAAACCCCAGCTAGCCGGTCCATGGCTACTTATCTTGTGCTTCCACCTCTGCCTCTTTCATGGTTGCAATGTCGCTGCTTCTGCCTGGCGAACAGGCTTACTGAGCACAAGTTACATTAAAGCCTTTCCCCAATTATTTTGCTTCCTTACTCCCTCTCTTCTGAACAGGACAGCAGTCTAAGCTTGTTCCCAGTGCCCCTCAGGAGCACTTCCCTTGACAGGCACTCCCATCACCCCTTCAGAAAAGCACGGTTCTGGTCTGGTCTCCTACCTGAATGGCAAGAACAACTTCTGATGACATAGCTGTTCTGACTCAGGCGCAAAGCAGGCGGGTAACTTTGTCCTCGCATTTTTTCCTTCTTTCTGTCATTCTGCATGGTACCAGTCCTGAAAAATGTTTATAGAGTGGCTAAAGCACTGAAATGCTAACGGAAAGCGTGACGAGCAGGCAATACAGCAGTGCATGTTTTTTGTGACAGTCTTTAGAACATTGTTGTCTTCCTAATCCCAGTTAGGCAGTAGGCATTGGAGCCTTAAGGTAATCGTCATTGGCTGTATAAGGGGAAGCCTTAGGCTGGAGCAAACATTTTGGCAAAGTCATGGGCCTTCATCAGGCAACAAAACATAAATGCTGCCATGAATGTACATGAATGCTGCCAAGAAAACTGCTTACACATTGCATTGGGCTCGTTGGTTTTTTATTATGCTATACCAGTACTAGGGAACGAGACTTGAGATGAGACGTGTCGATTTTGTTTTATGTGTCGTTTCCCAGCGCTGGTATCAGATAACTGCCACGAAAAGCAGTTCTTGCCCCAATGAAGATAAGTTCCATTGAAATGTGTGCTCTAGCTGGCTTTCCTTGTTTTCTCATTGTTAACCGTTCTCTTCTTCATGCATTGGTTGCTCTGAAGGCATTTTACTCAGTTTGAGAATTGTGTGAAGCGCGATCACCTTCTCTTCTGCAAGGCATGTAGCAAGGGTGTTTGAAGAGGCAGAAAAAAAAAGCAACACTAAATCTGGAAGGAGGCACAAGACAAACTCTCGGCATTAGCCAGGTATACATGTCTTTCTCTCGGGAATAGCATCAAGACAAAAACAAAGTGAGGCATAAAGAAATGGAAAAGAGTGAGGCAGAAGGAGAAAAACATCACCATTCTAATTGCGATGAATGCAAGTGAAACATGCGCGTTGTTTAATATAACCTAGTTTAGAAGCTTCAAGTTTGCATGTAAGTAGCTCTTATTTTTCAGCGGTATTTACCTGAGCATGGCCTTGGTGCAGCCTATATAAATACTGACTCATTTGATGTGTGCTGCCACGATCAAAGCAAGAGAACTTGCTTGGTGCTGAAAATGGGGAAGGAGAGATTAGAGGAAATTTCATAAAGGAAAAAATTGCTATCCAACCAAATGTAGAATTTTGGTACAACGGGACCCATTAAAAAGGGCCTGCTTTTAAAAAGCAGTCTTACCAGTCGAAGAAAAATTTGGCCATCTCGGGATTTATTTTGCTTCTGTGTTACGATGGTCTAACAGGTCATATGGTAATGCAACTCTGCTGGAGATATTTGCTTCAATAGACAGAATGCAAAATTTAAAGCAAATATATTTTCAAGCCATCAGACTTGTTCCACTCTTTCGGTAGTGCTGCTGAAAGAGAAATGGCTGATTTAATGGGATTTTGATGCTTTTGGTGTAATGTAACTTCAAATGCTTAGCCTTTGTTGTGACCATCTGTTTCTGGCTTCTCAGTGAATTTGGAGTCAGTTATCATGCTTCCCACCATGTGTTGTCAGCAGACTGATTTCATGGCACATTTCACTATGCCAATGCTTCTGCAGAGTTATCATATTTACGAGGTTGTACGGTATTATGGCCGACGCTGGCTAAGTACTTCGTTTGTCGTGAAAAGAACTCAATGGTGTCTTGCATTTCCCGCAGTGGCCTATTTTTGCATGTACAGTGGAACCTCGTTAATTCGAAGTCCGTCGGACCGCGAAAAGTCGTCGAATCAACCGGGTTTTCGAATCATCAAAAATGGACGAAAAACGAGAAATAAACGTACAAAACGTGGCTGTATCAACACTGCACCTTTATTTCGTCTGAAAAACGGTCACTTGAAGTAGTCATCGATGCGTGACTGCTTGGCGCGGTAGTTAGCCGCACCGTAGGCTGCGTCCTCCAGTCTGCTTACAGTGCGCGAGGCAATTCACTGTTACCACCGCTACACTCCACAAAACTGCGCACAACGTTAAGCGACTCAACAACTGCAGCTAAAGCTGGTGCTCGGGTGGGCTCAACATCACCTTCACCTTCGTTGGAAGGCCCATTGTCAGATATTTCTCCTTCCAAGTTGGCATAAGACGTTTGGACGTCAAGTTCCGTGCTCAAATATTCCACAAAGGTCAATCCGTTGCTCTCGTCGCCGTTTTCTTCGTTGAAGTCGGTCATGCGCGCACACAATGACTCTCCTTCGTCATCCAGTGTGCAGTTGGCATCAGATGCATCCTCAGAACTGTCATCTTGTTGCTTGGAAAAACCGGCGTGCATAAAGCAACGCCTGATCATATCTCCCTCCACCTGCTTCCAGGCATACTTGATTAGGCATATGGCACCCAGTAGGTCTACGGAATATTGTTTGCCGTTATCGTAGCACAACAAGTTCCTTTTAGGCAAATAGCAGCAATAAATCTTCCTCGCTTGCAGAATAACGCCTTGGTCCATAGGCCGCAATATAGCTGTAACATTCGGCGGCAGGAAGACAAGCCTAACTGCTGTCAAATTCTGGATGTCGACGTGGGCTGGGCAGTTGTCAGCAACAAAAACAACTTTTCGTCCCGCGGCAGCAAACTTACGGTCAAGGTGCCTCACGTACTCCTCGAACAGCGCTGCCGTCATCCAAGCCTTTTTGTTACTTCTGTACAGCACGTCATCCTTGGGAGGAAGTCGTGCGTTCTTGAAGCACCGAGGCTTCTCCACTTTTCCGATGATCAGCAGCAAAAGTTTGTGACTGCTGGACATATTCGCACCAAACAGAACGGTTATTCTGTCCTTGGGTTGTTTTTTTCCCGTGACTACTGCATCTTTTGGGGCAAACGTCTTTGTTGGCAGCATTTTATAAAACAATGCGGCCTCGTCCATGTTGTAAACATCGTCCTCCGCACACTGCTGAAGCAGCAGAGCCAATGTATCCTTTTTCCAATTCTCGACAACATTTGGGTCGACGCTCCCGCTTTCACCGCACACTGTCACGAACGTGAGATTATTGCGGTCTTTAAATCTGGACAACCAGCCATTGCTGCACTTAAATGCTTCATGGCCCAGCCGCAGTGCAAGCTTATCGGCCTTTTCGCGCAGGAGCATGCCGTTCACAGGCAGGTGTGCTGCATTTGCATGCTGAAGCCACTTTATCAAGGCGTCTTCAACGTCCGGATACTTAGGAATACGAATCCTTGTCCGTTTCGTCGAATGCGTCTTCCCATAGGCCTTGAAAATCTTTGTCTTATTCATCAATGTCGTCGAAAGGGTCGATAAAGGCACCTTGTGCTTTTCCGCCAGCTGTGTTTTGGAGCTCGTCCATTTTTCAGCCTCCTCAATTAGGCACACTTTCTGGCAGAAAGTCAGAGTTCTGTAGTACTTCGGCATTTTCTTGACACCAACACCGCACACGTGGTCAAGAATAACTATCAGAGCACAGAACACGTCTGGTCGCGGCACCGAACAATCAAAACACTACGAGCAGTGCCTGCCACAAGCTAGACGAAGAAACAACGGAAACGGAACCAGAAAAATTTCGACCTAGCGGTACCTGGTTGTTGCTTTGTTAACTAAAGCTAGCCTCCAAAACCGGCTGTAGTACTGTGCAGATCACTGAGGCACAACAAAGCACCGGAAACAAAGTTGATTTAAAGGGCAGCCTGGCTGCCACTCCAGCAACTATACTGGCCTCAGAGACTGGCACACTAATTTTTTTGTTGCAGATCACAGAGGCACGGAAAAATCTCGGAGGCCATGGTTTAAACTGACGTATTATCCGGATATGCGCACGCTGGCTGTTCAAATTATCCGGCAAAATTTGCATGCAAACTGTTGGGACCGCCGAAAACCTTCGAATTACGCGGGATTTCGAATAAACCGAGTTCGAATTAACGAGGTTTTACTGTACTATACAGCAAACTTTTGCATATTACCCACACTACAATTGTGACTTGTGCAAAAAAAAAATCGTCCCTATAAACAAGCATGAATGACTGCCTGCAAGAACATTTGCCGATACAAAGCACAGCCCTAGAAACAATCTCATTTTATGCATTCATGAACACTTTCGCTGCTCTAGTAAGTTTTTAAGGGGCACTAAAGAGAAATTTGAAATTGAGGTTGATTCAAAATTCAAGTTCCTAGAATATACTGGAAAATTCAGGTGTTGCTGTGAATTGAAGTTTGGCAGGCCAGTAAAATTAAGCCGGGCAGGCTGTGTAATGCGTAGGGCAGATAACTGGTGAACCGTTACTTATAGAATGGGTTCCAATGGAAGGGAAGCACAGTCGCGGACAGCAGAAAACTAGGTGGGGTGATGAAAATCGGAAATTTTCAAGCGGAAGTTGGAATCGGCTAGCTCAAGACAGGGATAATTGGAAGTCACAGGCCTTTGTCCTACAATCATAGAAGTAGAAATGAAGAAGAAGAAGAAGAAGGAGAAGAAGAAGAAGAAAGCCAGAAGGCTGCAAGAACTAGAAAGGGGTAGTGAGGTGTTATAGGAGCACCTCACCACAATGTTACCAGTCTCGGCAGTGTCGACTCTAGAAAGGTCTTTATATGAATAAAGAAGGCCTGCACTGTATTCTGAGGAAGCTCTTTTTCCATACTTGGCCCTTATGCCACAAAACGCCAAATTCATCATTCTGAGCAAGCCAACGGCTCACCTAAGCAACTTTCGAAAACGTTTTCCTGTGCGAAGGTGGTCCAAATACTCGTGGGTTCGATCCTGGCCACCGTGACCACATTCTGATGGGTGCAAACATACTAATGTACCGTGCATTGTGTGCATGTTAAAGAACCCCAGATGGTGAGAATTATTCTGGAGCCCCCTACTAGGTTCACCTCATAATTGGGTCGACAGAATTTAAAGAGAGACCAAGGAGAAAAACAACTTCAGCTGTATTAGTAAGTTATCCTTCTACAATGCCAAGAAAGCTACTCTTATTATGAGGAGGAAGCAATATTGCTCATGCACTTGGTGATTTAGGTGCACATGAAAGAACCCCAGGTGGTCAAAATTAATTTGGAGTCCCCTACGACGCCATGCCTCATAACTTACCTGCCAATCCCCCCCGAATGTTTCTTAATGTTTATGAATTTGGGCTTCTTTTACAATTTTAGGATTGTTCCATGAAGTTTTACGAAAAATGCGTTCTGTTTGCGAAATAGTTTTACTATCGGTCTCAGAACTTGCCGTTTGAAGTTTTCTGATGGTAAACAAATGCCATGGTGGCACTTGCTTCGAGCAAGCTAATACAGGCAATTTCCTAAACAAGGCAAAATCAGCAGCAGCAAAGTCGCTGAAAACGTACTGTTATCTGCATTGTTGCTTGTCGGTCTCCACTGTTCCAAGTTTGCTGCTGCTTGCGTGCCGCGGCTCAAGGTCTAAAGGGTCGTTTAATTATTAAAGTGCGTATGTACCCTTCAAAAGGCGGGAGGGTTGCAGGTATGCTCATAATCAGATCTTGGTTGTTTAAATTGATTTAGCGGTGGTCTGTAGCATCCCTGTGAAGCACAGTGCAGCTTCAAAACAGTGACAAGTGCATTGCCATGAAGCTGCATGTGAAGGCTATTTTTGTGTATGTAATCGGTTGCATTGTACTTGGCAATTCGTGAAGTCTTGGTGTGGGCTGTTTGCGCAGAAATACAATATATGCCATAGCGCAGAGAAAAAGTGGAGGCATTACATGGAGTGCAAACCATTATTGCCCACAGAGACCACTTGCAAAACCTGTCTGTAGCTGTGGCTATTAATTGTACTATTTCCGTGAAACCCTGAGCGCAGTAGCAAGGGTATACATGTTGAATATATTAGCAATGCAAAAGATGGTGTGAAGAAAGGAGAAACGTGCGGACCCAACGTTTTGCTTATTGGTTTTGCCTGTCTCCGCCGCCCACCCACTCCTCCTTTCTATTTTTTTATATGTGTAGCATTTTTGGAGAGTAACCGCGATTTCTTGTGACTGTCAAACTGTTTTCATGGGCCCATCCCAAAGATAGTGCAGTCCAACACATTGGTAAAAGCCGCATGGCAGTACGGCACTAGCATGCTACCGTGCAGTAACTTACGGTGGAGCGTTGGCAGGGGGAGTGTTCTCACATTCTTCCATCGTGACAGCTAGCATTTGTGAGATGCTGCAGCCACAAGCAGTCACAGACATTACACAGGGTTCTGAACTGCTCCTTAAAGGGACACTTGAGCGAAACAATAAATCAGTTTAGACTACCGGAGCATTGTTTAAGAAACCTGCCGGCAGTCATTTCAAAAATATAGTTTGATTATTAGAAGAGAAAATGAAGGTCCAAGTATCAGTATTTGAATTTCGTGCCGAAACCCCAGCGCCGGTACGTCAGCGTGACGGCAAGGATTCCAAAGTATGTTTTCGCATTTGGGCCGCGTTGGCTGAGTAAAGGTTCCTGAAAGTTGCCATGTTTGATATTTGGTTCCTTTAGAACACAATGTAGTCAACCTGTACTGCTATATGTAATTAGTAGGCCCTAGAAGATGCCATCAAAATCCAAGACATCACAGTACCTAGGGCTGCGGGAACTTAAGTAGGCGTCACCGCCCGTATTTCGTTCTTGCGCTTTTTCTGGCTTACCAAATGCCTTATCGTTGTAAGAGGGGTGTTTTTGGTGTTGTAGAATGGTAATTTACTGATGCAGAAAAAATCATTTTTCACTTTAGTGTCCCTTTAATGAAGTGGCGCTTGAAGTACCGGTTGGCTATTGGGTATGTGTAAGGGAAGCATGGTAAGGACACCATCACCCATAGCGCATAGTGCAACATAGTGCCACAAGTAACCACTTCCCGAAGCATGCTAAATGCATTTTTGGATAGCAATTGGGGTTGATTCTTCATAGAAAAAGATTTTTATTTGTTTGTGTTTTTGTTGTTGGTATGTTTACGATGCATTAACAGGCCCAAGTTCTAACACATTTAGCGTGGCAAGATAGGTTTATTAGCCCTGAATTCTGCATTGGCTTCTAGCAAGTGCAGATGCTGCATGTCAGCATCGAGAAAGGCCAGGACTGCAAAAAACAAGGTAATCTTTTGACATTGCCAATATCCTGGAAGTGAGGTCAGAAAAGCTTCACCACAAAAACAATACCTCTTGTTCTAGCTCTGTGCACTCTTTACAGGGTGTACTGATGTAAAATGAATGGGAGACATGGTTATGAAAATTCAGCGCAAACACAAGAGGCATAGAAGGATATTCAGTGCATTTCATTCTGTCCCCCTTGTGTTTGCACTGAATTTTCGTAACCATCAATCCAGCATTCCAACTAGCCCAATTAGCACTCTTGAATAGGAGAACTGCTGAAATAAAAAATCTGCTTTGCAGCATTTCGTTTTCCTACTGTGAGAAGTATTGTGAGTAAGTCGTATTCAGACTTGCACTTATGCTGCAGTTGTACATTGGAGGTGTGATTGTTTCATATCGGATCGTATATACCACACTATACTATTTAATGGCTTAACTTGAGACCAAAACGAATTGAAGCTAGCCAAGAATGAATGCTTACCAATGTGCAACTTGGGTTAGGGTGCTAATTTCGGAAGTGTTAAGACTTGCTTTAATGGGAAGCATTCTTGGGCTCATCCAAGGCATCTTGTGGTAGGTATGTAGGTAGGTTATTGTTTTGAATCATTTCAGGCCTCTTCAATAAAGTTGAATTTAAGTGTCTAATCGATGGTAGGATCAAACCTCAGCCAACAGCCTGATGCTCTCTCTAACCATTCAGCCATGATAACATGCATGCTTCTATTTTTCCAGTGCAAAACTAGCTCTTTCAGACATCTGGCGTGTCCGGCACATCACACATAATAAGCAAGAATGTGTGCTCACAGGCCAGTTTTCGTTCAGCTACAGACTTGGGAATGAGACATGCGAGTATTAGTCGCATCTTTTGCGTGCATCATGTCACTTGTCATGCTTATAAAAGCAAGAGTGTGCCAGTTTCTCCCTTTTTTTCCTTGTGGCAGCTAGCTCTTTGTGACGCTCATGTTAGTCCGCACTGCCTTCCGGATCGGCCCAACTTTTAACGAAGCAGGTTGTAACTTTTCTTAGCCGGAGTACAAAAAGGCAGTTGCCATGCCATTGCCGTCATACTAATGTCGCCGCCACCTTCTTGCAGCTGCCATGATGCACACATTTGTCATGCACACAATTGCGTGACATGCACATGTTTGTCCATCTGGTAACACTTTGCAGAACCCCAAATGGTGCTAGATAGCTAGCTGCGCATGATATTTGCAATTCTTTTTTTTTCTCATTAAAATTTATGCCTGTCAAACCGCTTTTACAAGAAATGTGTACTTGACATGAAATGATGCAAGAAGTGTCATCTGTCAATGAATGCCAGTAAGTTCAATGAAAAATGCACTGTGACTGAGCTCGACACAGCCCTAGCTCTGAAGAGTTCTGCCATATTCATCCGAATAGTGATTCTGCATTAGCAGAAAGTTGTACATACACACTCCACCCCCTCCTGCCCCTCGGCCCACAATGATCCAAGGCCTGTGTGTCGCTACAAAATGGTTCAAAACATGCAGTTCCTAAAATTGCAAGTCACGGAATCATTTTGTAGAGGTTGCACTAGCTGTGCAACTACAAGACCTGGCACAATTTTTCAGTGTGGTTGCAGTGTGCCAAACTTGCTTGTAGCGCCATCCTACATTTGTAATGTCTTTGCACTTTTGAACCAATACTAGTAGTCACTCTCCTTGATAACGCAGAAAATGAAACTGCATCTGTATTGCAAGTCTGTTACGCTCTTAGACGTGTACACAGCGAGTCAGAATTGTACGTGGAGTGTGGCGCTATCACATTTCATTGGGGTTTGAGCCCTTGTAGCCTCACATAACCAGAACCTTGTTTGCGGTTCAGAAACACATTATTACTTCGAATGACAAAGGCTCTCACAGATGGTGAAATTTTTGTACAAGCTTTGTGCCTACTTGCAAACTCACTAGACATCATGTGGCATAGGTCACATGGTATGTGTCCCATTGGCTGGTACACATGTATGTAGGTTGCGATCCTGGCACCACACAGCGATCTTGTGTGCAGAAATGTCCAGAAATTGTCACGCTTCCAGTTTGTATCGTGTCATTCACAGAACTGTTACACTCTAAAGAAAAGTTAAAACCTTTGGGGGTGTATCTTGTTCCCAAACAATAATCGTCATCTGTCATGCTTGCATTTCCCTTCTTGAAAACCCTGCTCTTGCTGCTTTCTTATGAGGAATGCTATGTCATGCTGATAATGTGCATGTAATTCATGACCTGGAACTACTGGGGGCACAGCATTAAAGCAAGGAAAAATGCGCAAGCTAGGGGACAATTATTGTTTGGGGGTGAGATAAGCCCCAAAGTGGTTTAAACTGTTCCGACGGTGTAGCCTCGTGAATACCGCATGAATATTTGGTCACCTTTAATTCCGCACGTACTGTTCGATTCCTGTTTTTGCTTGTCTTTTAACTCATTTGAGAAGCTCTTTGTAGTGTGGCTATTTTCCACACGTTCCTTTGTTTACTTGCTGGTGTCAGACTTTTTTTTTTGCAACCTAGGGGGAGAAGGTTTTTGTTATACCAGGGATGAACACACTGTGTAGGCTACTGCAGCTTAACATTGCTGCCACGTTTTCACGACTCGAGCAGCGCCACCTGTCACAATGTCTGCTGAGAAATGCACTTCGCATTGTCATGCAATAACCATGCAGTATATCGGGAGCCTTTATGGGCAGTCGTATTAGCGAGCAAGCAGTCATATTCAAACTGATGTGAACTGTGGTGAGGAATAACTCGATACTTTTGGGCAGGCTCTGCTTTAAATTGCGAGGTGTGACAGCCCAGAAAGTGTAGCCTAGGGACATCTGCAGCAGATGACGCTACTCGTAGTTTATGATACGGCAGTGCCCTGTCGTGGCACACTGGTGTTCAGAAAGTTACACATATTTATGTATTACATAATGTCTCTGTATTCTTTGCATGTGTTATTTATGATGCTTGTAGTGTGGTGCATGCAATCTTCTGTCGCATTTTGATGGGTTTTGCATTGTAGTGTTTCCTATTTATATACATACATATATATATATATATACCCTTCTTATGTGTTTGTTATGGGTCTTGAATCGAGCCCTTGCCGTGTCAGTCATTACTTGCTCTGGCAAATGTCCATTATGTAGAGTTGGCTGAACTATTTTAGCTGAGTGTTATTCTGTTTTTTTTGCTGTTTCAAATGCTATTTAATGAAATTAATTGGCTAGCACTGGAATGGAAGGACATGCACAATAGCTTACGAAGAGAAACTCCCACTGCTTGTTAACTTTGTAGCACGTCTTGCATTTCACCCGGCTTGTTTTAATGATATGGTCTATAAGCCCATTGTTTACAGTTGGCGTGCATTTGAAACAGATCTTGCAAGAGGGTGACATGATTTCAGCGCATGCAGGAGCACGTCATGATTTATAGTGTGATTTGTGACTGGCAGTTGCCTACCAAAGCAAGAAAATTCGCAAAAAGTCAGCTGCTGGTACTCTTGTGAACGTTGCGAATCCAGCCATCTCGTGAAAGCCATATATTAATCCGATCACATGCTGTAGCACCCAAAGCAGTGGCATGGTCTGCGGACATGCATACAGCATGATCAGACAAAGGACCCACTTTGCGGTAGTCTTGTCATAGTTTTCACTTTGTCAGCTTGTGCTATACCTCACCCACTAGCCCAAAGAAATGTGCTAGCTGTGATGTTATGTTCTCATGAACAGACCAGAAGCCATGTACTATGGACATAGCTTGTGTGCACTTCACCTGAGCCAATTGAGTGCACAAATAAACAGCTGTTACATTAGACTTAGTGTGAACTGATCATTGCAAATACAATATCTGAAGCAATTATCTTTAATGTATTGTTGTTGCCTGATTGACAAACATGTGTAGAAGCAAAAAGAAGAAAACAAAATATAAAATGTGGCACCCTGTAGTTGATGTTGGGAACCACTGGAGCGACATAATTGTTTTAATATTTGGTCATGATTGTAGTAGGTTGTATTTTCCTGCTGTTACAAATTCATGTAGGCTGTGCTGTAGTTTTACAGTGTTTTACAATCCTTTTAAGTTTCACACTTATGTGATAAGGAAACAGTTTCACGTAGCATTACGAGTGTTAAACTTTGCTGTCTTGCAAATGTTTCAATTCTTAAACTTTCCGGTGTTTTGTAAATATTTCAGCATCTTCTGACCTGATATTTAATCAGTGCTGTTGCATGGCATCAGCGTAAAGACAATAACAAGCTGTTCTCTTTTTCAGAGGCAGCCTTGTTTAGCAGTGTGTTTCGTTGCTTAGAATTATGATACTGGTACTGTAAGCTCAGACAGGTTGTATGCTTGGACAGTCAATGGCTAAAGTGGCAACATTTTTATATGCCAAGTTTACATGCTTAAAGGGACACTAAAGATGGCATCACGCTTGATTTGAGGATCGCCTTCCCGAAGTAGCAAATAGTATTTTCACTGAAATCAGAACTATGGAATGCCGGAACACAATGTACAGTAGGCACCCTATTAGACGGTAGTGAAGATCTTTGCAAAGCTTTTTACCTTCTTTGCGTGACTCTACACAGCACAAAGTCATGGTTTTGGTTCCCGGTTGCGTGAGCTGCATTTCTTTAGGGCTGAAATGCAAAAACACTCCTTCACTTTATCATACGAATAAGTATAAACAGCCTCTGAATAACTATGCACATGTGATCCCTTAACTGGCGAATGAATCTTTCATAAAGGACCGTGCTCTTATTACGCCTTCGTAGGCATTTTCTTACCACACAGGAGACATACCAAGAGCTTACCACAGTTAATTTCAGTAGGTGGTTGTAGTATACTGAATTCGACATGATTGTCAGCCACAAGACATGCACCACACAAACATCATATGAAACAACTGTGCATTTTTTTTTCCTTGTTCTGCAGTCACATCGAGCACTAATTAAACACTCACTAATCACTCAGAGTGTTAAAGAGTTGCAAATTATAAAAATAGATTAAAATTCTTCCTACAGCATCCCTCTGTGCAGCGTTGGGACTCTAAACACCGTGATTTAATCGGTCTCATTGAAAGTTCAGCTTAACAGAACTGTACTGCTGAATCTGTGGAAACTAAATGAAGGCCATCATTGTTAGTCACCTTATCGGAAAATTGAGCTTGCCAATGTTCATTTTGGAGGGTGTCAAAAACGTTGATTCAGCACCTTCTCAAAATTTGTGAAGCAACAGCTTGTGATTTAACAAGATAGTGACCACAATTGGCTGGTGCAGTTAATGGTTTTTAGAAGAAAAAAATCTATCAGCCAACTTTTGCATGACAGTCTCCGTAGTAGTGATTTCTGAATTACCTTCAACTAACTGGGGTTCTCTTAAAATGCACCCAAATCACAGTGCACAGGCATTTTTGCATTCCACCTCGATCGAAATGCGGATGCACAGCAGCTGAAAATCGAACCCAGAACCTTGTGCTTGGCGGCAGGACGTCACATAGCCACTGAAATACCCTGGCATGCTTTGGTAAAAGTAAGGCTTCCGACACATTCGGGGTAGTAAACCATCGTTTCCCCTTGATGCGTCTTTTCTTAGTGTCCCTTCAACATGTGCAAGTCTGTCGGGGCAAAGTACAAAAGACGTACACACATCTATCAGCCTCTGTCTAGGATGTCTGGGACTATGGTTATTGTTCTCCTCAGCTGTTGTAATTCTGCACACTCTTGATGTCCAATTTAGCTTTGTCATTCTGTAGCGTAAACAGTTTGCAAAGTATGGTGCCTGTGGTGTGCTTGTTTGAGACCCCTGCTTTAATGAAGCATCGACCAAAGGTGTAGGGTCAAATTGTTCCTTCTGCAGCAGTATATATATATATATATATATATATATATATACACACACTATTCTGGATAATAAAATGCTTTCTTGCCAAATCGCTTCGCATGTGTGCATTCTTCCATGGTGCTTAAAGGAGTACCGACACATACCATTTATGTTGTAGAAGTACTACCACGCACTTCTCGTACATAAAAGGATGACACTTTGTTAGTAAATCCGTTGGTGAAACATAAGACATGATTTGATAGTAAAGTTGATCTCAAAATGCTGGACTTTAGCATTTTGTTCTCAATATTATCATGATGTTGTGACGCAGAGCTGAATTTTCTGATGTTGTGTAGCAATAAGGGTATTTATGGTGATGTTTCTCATAAAAATGTGAACAAGAGAGCGCATGTTTCTTCTGGCTGCGCTCGCGTGTAGCAGTCGCAGCCATTGCAGGAACGAAGCAAGCCAGCATATCGCGACATTATGGATGAACTGGTTTATAGAAGCAAGTATTAAAATGAATTATTATTTAAGCTGTTCTGACATTTGTTTCATAGGGTTTAGATTGCTTGGCCCATAATTTACAGAAAAAAAGTGGAAATTGTATTTAACATGACAGTTTCCACTAGTACTCTTTTAAGCGTAAAGTACTGCAGAAAGCATGGGTAGTGATGAGAAATATCCAGCTATTTACACCGTTGTAAATATGTATTCTAGATATCTTGGCGTTTTTACTTTGTGCTATGTCACTGGAGAAGCACTGGAGAGATGTCACTGGAGAGAATTCAACAACACAAATTATTATAAACAAAGTGTAGGATGACAAATAGGGTGCTGACTTAAAGGGACAATAAAGGTAAATATTAAGCCACGCTAAAGTGAGAGATTAGTGCTCAAGAATGCCTAAGGCGTCAATATTACTGTGAATAGAGCTTTAGTAATCGAGATATTGAGGTAGGTGCAGGCTGAGATTAGAGACTCCCCAGGACATTCAAGACGAATGCCCTCTTTCACTAGTACTCAACCACTCATAATAAAAACATCATTGTGCTGCCTTGTAAAGAAAATGCTACTTGTCCAGTTCTCTGGGATTTTTGGAAAAGGAACTGATTGACGTTGCCCTTCATAACAATGTGGGTGGTCAGTGGGTTTTGTGGTTTTTTTCTCCACTCTTTGCCGCCCACACTTTAGTATTTCAGTATTTTTGTTATCGCATAGTGCTGCACCAGTTTTGCTGGCGCATGAAACACTCAAACTGCAGGTAGCAGAGTATGCCACATCCATGTGCTGTCACAGGATTCCTGAATGGTCCCTGCCACATGACCAAGGACAGCGGCAAAACCAATCCAAATTTGTGTTCAGAAAAGCCTAGGGTTATCTGTCGGGCATCATTTTACTCGTAGCAGTAAAGTGTGGTGATGTCTTCGCTACGTCGCGACCACCCGCTCAGGGTTGGGCGCTTTGAATTGCGCCAAAAGTATACAGACCCTTCAGATGCAATTTTCTCGTAAATGAAGTCTTTTTCTTGACACAAAAGAAGCACTGCTAGGTTTCTGTAACGGTATTTTAACAGTTCACATCAACTTGGTATGTATCTTTACTGTCCCTTTAAACCCAATTTGTGTTGCATGTGAATGGGAGTGTATAGCTGCAAGACACATTACGTAAAGAACATAATTGGCAGACTGTCGCATGTTTGGGAATTGTTTTGCTGTGTTGCTGCAATATATCAGGCATATTTTCACACATGAATCACTACTTGGTCCACACAAAATAATTTGCCCATCTTGCAAGTGCACTGCACTTGGTAACATAAGATTGTGCAATTATCAGATGAATTATCATACTTGACCTATTGCGCATATTTTGATACATCAATCATTTTGACTGCATGAAAAAAAAAAGCCACAGAACTACAGATGCCTGCTGCAAGATTCATTGGACGATCTCGCCGCTGCCATTCAGATGTAAGATTTGGCAGTCGTAGCAGTAGGAAGGAGCTTGACTCTTCGTCGGAACTTAGGAGGGCAGGATTTATTTACATGTTGTTTACAGTTGAACATGAGATGCATCGACAGTCTAGCGTGACTCCCAAATGGAGCCCACAATACGAGCATACAGCAAACAGTTTACGAGCACACAGCTCACGAGTACATCTTGAGCACGACAACGTGCACGACGACGAGCACACACTAGCAGCCGACAATCGCTGCTTATAAGCACTCCGTTCGACGTCATTGTAGATGACCCGCCCTTTTGGAGGAGGCGGGCTCTCTACTTGGAGGAGGAGGATGAGGGCTCACACACACATAGGTGCAATGGTCCGGAGCCGACGTCAGAGGGGCTTCGTAGAACTCTGAGCCATCCCGGGTAGCGCGCCCGGGTAGCACATTGTCTTGCGTCTTGGTCGGCGCGTGGGAAGGAGCCCCTGCGGCGTTCCCGCGGCAACTCCCCCACTCAGTAGAACAGGGCGGCGTTGTCGTGTTGCGCACAAAGCCTGCTTCGTCGAACTCGGAGCCGTCCCGGGTGGCGCGCCCGGGTTGCACATTGTCTGGTGTCTCGAAAAGCGCATGGAGAGGTTCCACCGATCACCTCCCCTCGAGAACTCCCCTGACCTGACCCCTCACCACGTGGCTGCCGGTTATCCGCAGTTCTCTGAAGTGCGCCACCGTCCCGGTTGGATCGGAACACATGCAGCGGGCTGAAATAGCTGCAGGCCAATCCTAACACTGCATCCAAGAAAGCGTCGCATACGTTTCCGTTCACAATTCTGTTTTCTCAACAATTTTTTGTTCACCACATGGCACTGAAAAGTATTATTGCTCCTGCTTTCGTTACGACCTTCAGCATGTAACCTCGTGTACGTGCAGAACAACCACTGCGCCATAACAGAGGTTCTTTTTGGCCTTCTTTGCCATTTCCTGGTGACCCCATGCAGTGACCGTTCCACAGTGGATGAAAGTGGTGACATTTGAAACTCGACTTTCTGTAGCTTCTGCTCTTGGCAGTCACCCGACAGCTACATGACAAGGTAATTGCTGCCCCAGTATAAAAGCATCTGCTAGCAAGCTTCGTTTCTTCTTTCTTTTTTTTTTGCAACATTATCCTCAGTGCTGTTTAAATGCTGGCATGTGTCAGCTACGGAAACATAGAGCCCAGGAATTAGTATGGTGCCATTGTGAAGAGAAACACTGCAGTGTGCCAGCATTCGTTTTTTTTTTTTTCATCATCATCATCAGCAGCAGCAGCAGCCTGTTTTATGTCCACTGCAGGACGAAGGCCCCTCCCTGCAATCTCCAATTACCCTTGTCCTGCGCCAGCCGATTCCAACTAGTGCCTGCAAATTTCCTAATTTCATTGCTGCACCTAGTTTTCTGCCATCCTCGACTGCGTTTGCCTTCTCTTGGTACCCATTCTAGCTGTAACCCTAATGGTCCAACAGTTATCTAACCAGCGCAATACATGACCTGCCCAACTCCATTTTTTTCTCTTAATGTCAGTTAGAATATCATCTATACCCGTTTGCTCTCGGAGCCAAACTGCTCTTTTTCTGTCTCTTAATGTTGTGCCTAGCAATCTTCGTCCCATTGCTCCTTGCGCACGCCCTAACTTCTCAAGCTTCTTTGTCAGTCTCCTAGTAACTGCCCCATATGTCAGCACTGGTAAGGTGCTCTGATTGTACACCTTCCTTTTCAATGATAATGGTAAGCTTCCAGTCGGGAGCTGACAGTGTCTGCCATATGTGATCCAACCCATTTTTATTCTATTAATTTCCTTCTCATGGTCAGGGTTCCCTGTGATTAATTGACCTAGGTAAACATACTCCTACACAGACTCGACAGGCTGACTGGTGATCTTGAACTCTTGTAAGGGTTCCTTTGCCTGGCTATTCATCATTATCTTTGTCTTCTGCATATTAATCTTCAGCCCCACTCTTACACTGTCTCTGTTAAGGAACCTCAATCATTTGTTGTAACTCGTCTGCATTGTAGCTGAATAGAACAATGCCATCCGCAAATCGAAGGTTGCCGAGATATTCACCGTCGATCCTTACTCCTAAGCCTTCCCAGTTTAATAGCTTGAATATTTCTTTCAAGCATGCAGTGAATAGCATTGGAAAGATTGTGTCTCCTTGTCTGACTCCTTTCTTTATAGGTATCTTCCTACTTTTCTTGTGTAGAATTAAGGTAGCTGTGGAACCTCTCAAGATATTTTCCAAGGTATATACGTAAGCATTCTCTACTCCTTGATTCCCTAATGCCTTTCTGACTGCTGATATCTCTACTGAATCAAATGCCTTTTCGTAATCTATAAAAGCCATATAGAGAGGCTTATTGAACTCTACGGATTTCTCGATAACCTGATTAATGACATGGATGTGATCCATTGTAGAGTATCCCTTCCTGAAGCCAGCCTGTTCCCTTGGTTGACTAAAGTCCAGGGTTGGCCTTATCTATTGGAGGTTATTTTGGTAATTATTTTATATAAGGTAATGGGCCTATAATTTTTCACTTCTTTAACGTCTCCCTTTTTGTGGATTAGTATGTTTGCATTCTTCCAGTTTTCTGGGACCCTTGCAGTCAACAGACACTTCGTATAAAGAGCTGCCAATTTTCCAAGCATCATGTCTCCCCCATTTTTGATTAAATCGACTGTTATTCCATCTTCTCCTGCCACTCTTCCTCGTTTCTTGTCTTACAAGACCCAATCTGGCCTCATCGCTAGTTATAGGAGGAGTTTCTCTATCCTGTTCATTAATGCTTCTAATGGAAGTATCCAGACTCCTCTGGGTATTGTACAGGTCAGTATAGAATTCCTCCACTTCTTTTACTATATCTTCGTGATTGCTGATGATATTACCCTGCTTATCTTTCAGTGCATACATCTTGGTTTGTCCTATGCCAAGTTTCTTTCTCACTGATCTTATGCTGCGACCATTTCTTACGGCTTTTTCAGTCTTTCTCACATTATAGTTTCGAATATCACTTATTTTCGCCTTGTTGATCAGTTTTGACAGTTCCGCGAATTCTATCTTATCTCTTGAGTTGGACACTTTCATTCTTTGTCGTTTTTTTATTAGATCCTTTGTTTCTTGAGAGAGCTTGCCTACTGGTTGGTGCCTTGCCTCCCACTTCAATTGCTGCCTCTGAAGCCAGCCTAGTTACGGTTTCATTCATTAGCTCTCATCATCATCTCTCTGTTCTAAGGCTGCATGTTTGTTTGTAAGTACCAGCCTGAATTTGTCTACTTTTACCCTTACTACCTCTAGGTTGACCTGTTTCTTCTTGACCAATTTTGCTCTTTCTCTCTGCAAATTCAGGTGAATCCCAGCCCTCTCTAACCTATGATCACTGCACTTTACCGTACCTATCACTTCTATATTCTGCACTATGCTGGGATAAGCAGAAAATATGAAGCCAATTTAATTTCTTGTTTCACCATTAGGGCTTTTCCAGGTCCACTTTCTGTTGCTACGCTTCCTGAAATAGGTGTTCATTATTCAAAGCTTATTCTGCCAACATCTCTCCTCTAGCATTCCTACAATCGACGCCGTTGTTGCCAATTGCTTGTTCACCAGCCTGTTTTTTCCCCACCTTTACATTGAAGTCGCCATTACTACATTATACTGAGTTTGCACTTTTCTCATTGCTAATTCAACATCTTCATAAAACTGATCTGCTTGGTCATCATCACGACTGAATGTGGGAGCGTAGGCTTGTACTACGTTTAATGCATAACTCTTAAGTTTGGTTACTACAGCTACCCTCTCATTAATGCAGTAGAATTCATCAATGTTGCCCGCTATGTCCTTGTAGATTAGAAATCCTGCACCTTATTGCTTCTTATTTGGTAGACCTCTGTAGCAGAGGACATGGCTGTTATTCGGCAATGTATAAGCCTCACCAGTTCTAATCTCACTAAGGCCGATTATATCGCAAACAATGTCTGATAGTTCCTCAAAGAGTCCTGCTAAGCTAGCCTCACTCGAGAGTGTTCGGGTGTTAAATGTTGGAAGGGTCAGTTTCCATTGGTGGCCTGTCCAGACTCAGAGATTCTTGGCACCCTCTGCTGCATTACAGGTCTGATCGCCGCCTTGGTCAGGTGCTCCACAGCTACTGGGGACTCTGGGCCATTGGGTAATTGAGTCATTTGAGAGGGAGTGGCCGAATACTGCACCAGGGAGGCCAATTCCTATTCTGGTGAGGGAATGTCTTGTTGAAGCTTAGTGGGCCTTTCTAATTTGGTTGTACCTGGATTAGTATAGCCCCACTCGCTCTCGACATCTTTTGCCGGTGACAGACGTCGCTCCAAGCCTGCAAATGTTCCTATTATAATTACTAGAGGGAACTCTGGTCTTGCAATTGTTCATTCACCACAGGAACGAACACAGCACCAGAGTTCCCTCTAGTAACTATAATAGGAAGCTCTATACATGGATTTGTCTAAACTTCGTGTTTTTGGCCTAAGATTTTCATGTGGCCCTGTTTATCACACTCTATCTGCCTTCATTTTCTTAAATTTCCAAACAAGCTATACTTTTCTAAATGCAGAAGGCAACAAGACTGCGAATGTGTATAATCATTACTGATTGCAGTGGTTCCATCTGTCGAGGCGGCAAAACCAGAATGCACCAAGCATCCCAACGCGCTGCCCCCCCACCCCGGCACATGCGAAGTTATTGATCTATGCCACTTGTAGACATGTGCATCCATGGTGTAATGGTTTCAACAGTGGGCTTCTGTGCTATAGGCCGCGTGCACCGCCTATAGAGGCGCCACTGATAGCCACCTAGCGGGCGCTTCCAACAATACGCGTGGGAGCAGTAGCAGACGACAACGCTTTGCAGCAAGGGTGACTGGAGTTCGCGGCTGCGATTTGTCCTTTATTCGGGCGCCAGACTGCTTCTTCTGCGGTGACAGCTGTAGGGAAGACGCAGACCTCTGTGGGAGCGGGTATGAACAAGATGTTACCGGTGTTTGGGGCAACATGGTCCACATACGCGCCAGGTGCATCCCGCAGACAAACGCCATGAAGACCATTTACATGAAGTGGAGCTCATGTAAACTTGCCGACAAATTTTGTTGACTAATGCGATGTCTCGACCGTGTTTTCTTTTTTAAATTCTACCCTTGCCGTAATGCTGCTTCTGTACCTCAGTAATAAGCACCCGTCGTTAGTGCAGACTTAGATAACAAATCCGCACGGTGCGATGTCTGCATATGCCGTTGTGATTTTTCTGCCGATGAATACATGTGACGCCGCCGAATAAGTGTAGTGAAAGTCGCCTGAAGAAGAATAATTGCGAATTTATTGATAGAAACGCGTACACTACATAGTCAACGAAGCCACCAAACGCACGGGTTAATAAAAGCGCGTGTTAGCGCTGTAACGCCGATGAACTGCCGCTCGCGCTGCAGTTTTTGCAATTTTAAATTCCCTAAGGGAGCTGCTTGGAAACGTACAAAGCTATAGTCTGACTAACTTTGCAGTAGTTTTTTAAAATGTTACTAGAGAGTGGTGCCACATGATATATTTAAAGGCAGAGCAGCGCAAGTCCAAGTAGATGAGCGCTGGCGGCAAGGTCGTGTTTAGTCGTATGCGGCGTAAGCATAATAAGAAATAATTCAGTTGAGTACAAAATTCACTTGCAAGAAGCCACTACGTTGTGAAACAAACAAATCACTTGGCATGTTAAGTCTGCTCAGAAAGCATCAAGGTGTGATGACTTACCAAACGTGACGCGAACTATTCAGCGAAAAATGGATCAGCGAAAAATGTAACAAAAATACCATATGCAGCAACTATTAGCAATTCTCGCCCTGAGCTACCTATTTTCTAAACACATATCCCAAAAAACCACAATATCTAAGATGCCCTCGGGCGAAATGAATAAAGCTGTTAAAGAAGCACTTGCTTGGTGTCATTCCGATAAGACACAGCGTGATTTATACCCTTTACAAACGAGGCAGGGTGAAAACCTCGCAGCTCAAAAGAATCAAGAGTTATGCATGAAGCAACTAGCAACAGTTTAACATGTGCGAAGCCACGCATAAAATCGATGCAAAAACATGAAGTGCGTGACAGCTGGTGCGAGGATTTACCGGGCCACATAAAACTAACAGTTTCAGTTCTAGCAAACTTCTGTAGCTTTAACATAGAATACAATGCGCTCGTGCAGTCGTGCTGCCTAGCTAACCCAACGCGGTAAAGAAGCGGAAAACAATATAAGCGGCAAACGGCATTCCGAACTTTAGCGAAATGCCTTTAAACCGCATGTTGCACTGCAGACGAACTTCGTCGCTTACGCGTCTAACTACAATCGAGTAAAAAATAATAATAAAAAAAGGAAAAACACCGAAGCGACAAAGGAAAGGATGAGAACAAGAAATTTCGAGCCGAAGCGACGATCCATTGCCCGTTGCTCCTGCTGATGAGGCTTTGCGGGGAATAATTAGAACCGTATCGCCGGCACGTTTTCGCCGGTATTTGAGCCCCCCACCCTGCAACAATTTTTCATCGACATTCTTCGGAAGCTTTGGCCATCCCACACATGCGAAGGGTGTTGCCTATTTTGCTCTGAAAACACAAATAAGGCGGAGAAGCACTATCAGCGACGCAACAAACTACGGCGTGCTACGGCGCGCGGCTCGCTCCTCTCCCATGCGTTCTGCGCAAGGCCGCCACCAGTGGCGCGGCCATCGGCGTGCACGCCGCGTATAGGTCTTATGTTCGATTCCTGCTGTCGGACAATTTTATTCATGCTTACTTATTTAAAACACTGTACTTTGTTGAAAACAATCAGTTACGAAAACGAGCGGAAAGTCACGAAGTCGCTTAAAGCCATATGGACAAAGTTAAGCAAATCGGTGTACTAACCATCATTCCCACGCTGGCTAAACTGCCCTGCTTGCAGATACCGTATACACTATCACCACAGTCCCTTCTAGTAATTACAAAACTCTGTGGCTTTTTGTACGTATGCTTCTCCAGACAAGGGGGCTCAAGAAAAAGCTCTCCACCTCGTGTACAGATGTCCCTACCACTGCCTTCAGTGCACGCTAAGCACTGGATTCCCAGCAGATACTGCTGCCTTTTCCAGCCACACAGAAGGTGGATACTACACTGTTTGCTGTATCTGTCAGCAGTGTTTCCTACACACTCCAGTAACCTAAGTGCGCAAAATTAGCTTGGAGTCTGTTTCTTTACTGGCTCCTTGTTCATCACAAGCTCGTCTGCCACTGTATGCAAGACCATCCGGTGCTCGGGAGAACTCGGTTGGACAGAACATTTACAGAAGTGGTATATGTGGATATATGTACAGTTGGGAACAACAAAAAAATGTGTAGCGGTTTCGCTCAAAGGGCACAGTGTTGGTGGCAACAGCAAGGTGTAGCATTGTGCTTGAACACCTTGGACGATGTTCAAACTAGATATATGTCGAACATATAGGTGCAGCACAGCATGCAAGGAAACTCTTGCTGGCAGAAGGAAGAGCACCATAGGAGCTACCAGGCGTCTCGCAGCACTGGTGTGATGAGCACCGCCAGTGGTGTTGCACCTCGATGGTACACGAGGTGAGACTGACTATAAACCGTCGGTGTTAGCCACACAGTGAAATGATATTAGGCATTGGCTTGATGTTTACTGCTCGGACCAGAGCATATACACGGCAGCTCAGCAGGAACACAAGTGCGCTTAGATCGTTGGTGTGCACAACGCTCCTGCCAGTAGCGGAACACTGTCCTTGCTTGAGCCACGCAAGCGTGAAATTTTTGCAACATATTGCACATTTGTGGGCCTTGCAACTCCCTATGAACACCAATTTCAGTTTGATTAATTATAGTACCTGCCAAGGCACAGCGACTTCCATCAGACACAGCCATTCCTGCTCAGGTGGACATGATGCAAGTACTAAACGAAATTGCGATGTGAATCGATATTCCGATCCGTGAAAGGATCTGCATGTTGCGATTCCTTCAAGAATGGGGGACCACTGTGTGGTCTGCAATAGTGACCATGTCAACAAGTCCTAATCTTCTCGCAGCAATAGACATTATTACAGGAGTGATGATATTGTAATTTGGAGCTTACGAAGTGTTCAAATGAGCGTGAGATTAATCTCCACGACTTCTTTCGCGATATTCACTTATAGCCTGGGAACTGCATTGGTGTTGACCAAGTCAGTGGAATAGTGCCCGATGAGACATCGTGCAGCACACATGCAAGGGGTGGGAATGCCCTGTCGTTCTGTAGCAAATTTTTGAAGCGGATGAAATTTGATTCTGAAACAAATTGGAGCAGTCTGCAGCATGTAAATTTAAAATTTGGCTATTTGTATAACTAAGTGAAGTAACAGTCGCAAAAACTTGCATTCTGCAGCATGGAAATAGTGTTGCATGAGCAGCCTAAAGACCTGTCAGGCTATTTTTGTATTTAATGCTAGCAAAGTGACTGGAACTATTTTGCAACAGAAGTTGTGAAGCTAGGGTTAGTGAACATAAGTTTTATTCAGACACTTTTAGGTAACGTGACAGCACCAACTAGCTCAAACCAAGATTTTGCAGGTGACTGACCCCGCTTTAAAGTTTGTTTTTACCCCCACCACCATCCATAACATTTGTACAAAGTAATGATCAGAGTGCCTACCAAACGAGAAAACGGGGAATTCTCAGGGATATCGAATAGTATGGAAAAACTCGGGGAAAAATCGGAGAATCTGTGCTTCAATCAGGGAAAGTTAGCTGTCATTTTATTGAAAGGGAACGAAAGTCACCCTACTGCTGACTCAAGTAAAAGAGAGGAATCGTAACGAATTGTCTTTGACGCCATGTCGTTGGCTGGTGGAGTTGCCAGTGTACAGTCAACGACCGATTTTCCGGATGCCCGATTTTTGGGAAATGCCCGATAATGTGGACGGCTTCGCGGCACCACCACGTACACCATAGAGCCAATGTATAAGAACGTCTGTAATTTCAGATGCAAGAATCCTTCGCTGTCCGATTTTCCATACTTGCCGCGACTGCAGGTCCTAAACAGCATTAATCAAAGCCAACATCGCCGTTTTGATTATCTAACCGACTTGAACCAGCGCTCTCGCACGCAGATCCGCTGACAGCCGTAGCCACCACCGCGGCAACGCGAGGCTTAGCTGCTTCGACGAAGCTTTAGCTCGGGTGCTCCCATCTAAATACATGTAAAAGGAGAATTCGTTTTTCTCGGCAACCACTGCAGCGAACTTGATGATGTTTGTTGCATTTAAAAGAAAAACTTAGAATCTAGCGACTGTTGGTCTCGAATATTTTATTTAGGTTGTCAATTTTTTACTAAAAATAGACAAATATCACAAATTTTCAGAAAACGAAACTATCAAGTTTACAACTCCATAACTCGGCAATGAAAAATTATACGACAATTCTGTAAACTGCACCTCTTAGTACATCTAAAACGGACAAAATTGATATGTTACACATGAATCTCAAAAAGTTTAGTAATATGGAAATAGTTTTTGAGAACCCTTTACACAACGTAAAATAACGTAAGATATAAAATGACATATCGAATTTGTCCGCTTTCAATGATCTAATGAGTGCCATTTACAGAACCGAGATATCTGTTCTTGATGCAGAGCTATTTGTAAACTTCGTGCTTTTTTTTAGACTTTTGAATCTTCGAAATTTTTTTTACAAAATGCAGGTCCTAAATCGAAATTCCACTTCCAACAGTCACTAGAATGTAACTTTCTCAAATGCAACAAATTTCATTAAAGTCGCTCTAGGAGTTCTCAGAAAAACGTTTTTTGCGTTTTACATGTATTTGAATAGGCCGCGTCGGCATTGGGCCCGAGCTAAAGCTTCCTCTTAAGATTCTTGCCATTCGGTGCTGTATTTTTAATTGAAAGAACTTGCCGCTGTCAGTAATGGCACCGACTCCGCCTCTGTAATCCTCATGATTGGCTTTGAAGCTTAAAAAGCATGGCGCGTTGCATAATGCCGGTTCCCTAATGGTAGCTTCGCCTCAGTACAAGATGTTACGCGGTGAAGCGTATGGGAAGCACTGCGGTGAAGCTTAACAAGCCTGGGAAAGGGAAATTGTCACGGGGCAGAGTACGTATTCCATAATTATACAAGCATGCACCCGCCATCTCCTGTCACAGTACGGGCTCCTATATGCGTAATAAGTGTACTGGCAGGCCTTCAGAGCATTTTTGGATGTGCCTGTGATGATTTGAGCCCTTAGGGGCAGTAAAAGACATGCATTCGTTTATTTCAACTGCCCGATTTGATTTTCCGGATGCTTTCGTAACCCCTAGAGTCTGAAAAATCGAACGTTGACTGTACAACTGACCAAGAGCACGCTTCAAATGATCCGTGGGGTGAACGTGCGGTGGAATGAGGACAAGGACAGAAATGACTGTCGCATTGAGGAATGATCGGGAAAGGAATTGCGCTGCCGTTTTGAAGGAGCTTGAGCTCAAAAAGCAAAGTGTTGGTTGATGCAAAGGTGCAGGTTACCCTCATTCAAACCAAAATAAACTCTTGAAAGCAGTGAAACACAAAACGGAGGCACTGTGCATGGTCTGAGTGTATGTAAGGACAGTTCAGGTTGACTTTCTAGCTGCTGAGAAAATCTCACTTGTGACAAAGTTTGGGCCTAATACGAATGATCTTGCCATCACTTGATAGAAATAGCTCATTTTCAAAAATATTTGCTTCTGTATCCATCTCTTTTTATTCATATTTGAAAATGTTCAGGCTTTATTTACAATGGGCTTTATCATTTTTCTTTTTCGAATGTTTTATTTGCTGTGCATTTTATTATCCCCTCCCTTCAGTTTTCTGTTTTGAATAAAATAAACACTGCTCCTTACTATTCAAACTTAATTAAGTTGTTTTTCTTGTAATTTTTTAAAAATTATTGCTTGAGAGTGACAGCATCAGGCGACGTGGCTGTCAGCCTGTCTTGACATAAAATAAAGTTCTGTGTTGCTCAGGGAAAACCTGGAAAACCCGAGGAACTTGAAAATGTTAACTTGGTAGACACCCTGGATGATCAGCCCGCATAAGCGATAAGTGTTTGTGTGCACAGCGGGACTGTACACAGCGTCATATAGGCGTAGGACATAAGCCTTAAAGCATCTCAATTTTGTCAGATGTGTCAATAAGAGGACAAAAGAAAGGAAAAAGAAAAATTATGACAACTAAAACATGGCGGAAACATACGCCTAACCAATGCCGCTCGGTGGACTCACTGGGAGCACCCAACTCCCTCAATAATCTAAAGAAAGCGACATTCCTCCTCTCTAGCTCTTTTTCAGAGTCCCCTCATCTCTCACGCTTCACAGCAATGCGATCGACATATCGGGATTTGCAATTGCGCTTATCATGGGGCTGCGCACCACTCACACCGGCGCAGGTCAGAACAAGAAATTTAGAAAACGAAAGGCACGGCCAGCAGTGCACCAATTTCTGTGGGAATGGCACCAGCACAACCACACAACTTTGCTCCACCAGTTGGGTGGTGCGGATAAGCCCCAGACCTCCTTGTTCACTGGTTCCAGTGGCAAGATATAAAAATGTCACTACGTTTAGTTTTACCAAGGGGACTTAACTAGGCCGTTTGCACCCACTGGCAGCCAGAATACAAAAGTTGCGTTTACATGCCCTTTGAGATCAACGACACAAAGCCCTGCACCGCACTGGCAATCTTTCGCTGACATCTGCCAAAGAAAAAGCTGCCAAAGATTTTCTGGCGCAGCATGGTGCAATTTTGGTCATTTTTCTGCTTGCAGCACGATTTAGCGCAGCAATTTCGTTGCGTATCAAATTAGTGGAATTGGTGCAGGACTCGCCACCCTTACATATGCTTGTTCAATCTCATTAAACATTGTCAGGAATAGTGCTATGATGCTTCCTTCTTTCGAGTGAAGCAGCAGAAAAAGGGTGTGAATGAGACTATTTAATGAAACAGCTTCATCACAGGCTCTACTGTGAACTGTGATTAATAAAGCTTAAAGGGCAGCCACTTGCTTCAAGGATGGAGAGAAGGTATGTGTTTGCTCCAGCAATGCCAGATAAAGTACACAATGTTTTCAGTGAAACGAATAGTGGGTGGGGGGGCTGTCTGTCACGGTTGCAGTGAAGTGTGTTGTGCAGTGTGTTCCGGCCATTTCCAAGACAAGCTATACATTGAATATGGCATTGCTGCAGAAGGCAGATATGTGCATGTTTCAATCGTTGTTGTGGATGAAACAGAGGAATATCTCATCTGTTAAGTATCTCGGCACAGACCTGCAAAAGAAAATGTTTCACACAAAACTTAAAGTTTCGACATGCAGGTTTGACAGAACGACTATACTGCCTTGTTCCTTGCTGTTGGCCAAAGCACCATTAATGCAACGGGCACACCGAGGTAGTGTTTATGTTCACGAGTCATGGCAGATGTTGCCTCCCTGGAACTGACAATAAGAGCAGTTTTGCCAGAATACAGTAGCCAGTGAAAATTTATGTACATTTATTATGAACATTTTTCACTCCAACCACACAGGACAGCTGAAGATTTGAGAACTGTACCCGGAACAGACTCTTCACAAATGGCCGCCTATTGCCACATTAGCTTCGAGCAAAGTGCCACTGTCAACTACAGGTAATCCCTCCAGTTCGCTATGCTTGCTCACTGGACACCATGGCTCTTCAGAGCAGGCAGAAAACAAGCCTTTGTCATTGAATGCATCGCGAGGCTTCACATGTCATTAACAGAACCGATTTATATGGGGAACCGAAACCGCATATAGTGAAAGCTTGCCTAGTCTTCTGGGAAGCACTTTGCTTGTCAACTGCTCGAGGAATGGCACAGTCTAGCCTGACCAGCTAGTCTGTCCAATGCACCGTTCTTTCAGTGACAGACACAGCCCCTTCACTTTCTCCACAACAGTGGGACTCCTGCCACAGTGTCGCCATCTAAAGGCCCTCCCCAGTTTCCTGCTGCTTTTCCCGCGCTTCTGTCCACGCTTTTGCTATTGTGCGCTTCATTTCATCGTCACCTTCGTCATACAACTGCTTCATCATATTCATCAGTGATGAGCCCGGGTCGCTGCCATCTACTACATCCGGCTTTGGAACCCTGCATGAACAGAAATCAATGTCACATTTGCAGCTTTCGTGGGTTACGTAATTGAGCAGAACTAGCAGTTTCAATGGAATCCCTGAAAGTATAAATGAAGGCACTGGGCCTACAGTTTGGCACATGTCGACTGGTAACACATTGCCATTGATTTCTATCACAAATAAAAAAGCACAACTTCAATGCATTAATATATTCAGGGTGTGCAAACATGCCATTTCAATGCTTACTAATGGTGCAGATGACTGTGTCCATGCTGTAAAGTTCCCTGAATTGATCCTGCGTGTACTTTCAAAAAGGAAGACGCAGTACTCAATTCTACATTGCACAAGCGCTGCATGTGGATTTGGTGTCTCACAGTTTCATGTAAAAAGTCAGATTGCTTTAGTGGGCTCTTACAACCGGTGGCACAGTCACTGACTGATTTTTTTAATGACCTGCTAGACTACGTGGACATCTATCGAACCAATATATAATGGCTACTGACATTCCAGGCACTGCGTCTCGCTCCATTTTTCAAACATGCCTTGCATGGGCAACGTCAATAACGTGGTGGCAATGAACAAATTTGCTGCAATCTGGGTTTTCGCCAATACAGTCGCCGACCGATTTTCCGGACTCCAAAAATTCGGACCTGCCTGATTATTCGGTCAGCTTCGCGGCACCGCCATTCTCCCCATAGACCATAATGTATAACAACTGCCAAAAGTTCGGACACCTTGCAACCTCTCGTCTGATTTTTCGGACACTCCTTTAGCCAACTCGATCGAGAGCACCATGCACCGACTCTGACCGGTGCATGATTCGACTTGCTGAACGCCATTTTTGTTTTTAACGGAGCTTCCTTGCTGCCCCACGAAGTGGCGCTACTGGAAATCCCCGCTCATCATCATCGTTTCTGCCTGGTTAGATAGAGCGGCTCTGCAGCAGTTCCGGTTTCAGCTTAGTAAGCAATGTCAAGACAATCCAGCAGCTGATTTGTTTTTTCGCGCAAGACGCTGCGAGCAGGCCGCATTTTTCGTTTGTGCGACTGGTGTCGGCACAGTGGTGTTTGCTTTGTGTGCTGTGTCGAGGTTTCGGTGATCCAACGCGGCATACGTAAACATCGCATCAAGGGTCTAATGGCGCCGACAGTGCCCGCGCAGACTGCGCTGGGGAATGCCGGCAAGCGGGTGCCGGGAGGCCTAAGATTTGTCGCCTTCCGATGTGCTCCCTACTGACGCGTAAAATGTTCTGCCGAGACCTGTGCAGTGGTTGCATTGCGATTCCGGACACCGTCTCATTTGACAGTTTCATAGGTGCCAACACTGCTGTACTGACATGCGCAGAACTCGACGACGGCAAGATCATTCGTCAGGTTTCTGCTGCACCGCCAGGCGATGACTCTGAGTCGGGAGATGACGCACCATGTGCTACGCTGCCGTCGCATGCGGAGCGTGTACAAGCAGTGACTGTGCTTTCAGCCGCCAATAGTGACCGTACGACCCTCTCCGAGATTCACGCTTATCTGATTGCGCGTAAACGGAACAGCGTGCAACGGCGCATTCATGATTTCTTCCAAGCCTACTACTGCCGAGCCCGAATAAGTGCGCGGAAATAAAGGATTTCATTTTTTTTTTTCTTAATCTGCTTTTTCGGACACCTGTTTATTCGGACATTTTCGCAGTCCCTGTGAGGTCCAAATAAACGGTCGACGACTGTATTCACACTTTCATTGCCATTGCCAAGGCGATTTCTCAGCTTTCCAAGTGCCATTCAGGAGCGGTGGAGAGATCTTAATTTAACCTCAAACTGTAAATTTTGGTCTTTGGCTTGCAATAAAACAGCACTGGGTAGACCTTGTCAATGTCACTGTGTTTGATTTTTTTTATTCACCTCCGCCCATCAAGCAGTTATTGCGAGAAACTTGTAACTATACTATGTTTGCACTACCATAGTAAGGCTCACTGGCAATCGGGCATGAGATCACAATGCATGGGCTAGAATGACAAGACATGAATGGGCATTTCAGTTCATAGGCAATTGGTAACATCACAGTAGAGAGATTTAGCACAATGGCGTTTGCGTAATTTAGGATTGGGTTACTGGATCCTGGTAGCAACGTCTTGTGATGCTTCGTCTAATCACAATGCCTTAGAGACACAATTTTGTGTTCCACGAGTGTTCTTGTAAAAAAAAAACGCATAAAAAGGCAACTTGCTCACGATTACACGGCTGCTGAAAATTTACACCAGCAGCAAGGTGTAATACAGTTGGTTAGTGCAATAATAGCTCTAAGTATGACTGGTTGAACAATGCGCCACCAACTCAGCCGTTTGCGCCTCTGGCAACCCAGTAAGCCGCAAATGGTCAGATGATGACGGGCATACTAAAACTCTTAACAAGTACCTATTAAGATTGCCCATTTACTAGATGAAGTGATGCAACTTTGCATAAGAGCGAAGAGCTACGAACTGAATTCACACAGCGTATCCTCAATTCTCAGCATCTAGCAACAAAGGTAGCATGCACTTTATGGCATCATGACACGAAACACAAAATGCCTCGGGGCCTCTACAGTTTCAAAATTTCAAGCAGATATTAATTCACTGAAGCACAACGCTGAATAGCAATACATTCTACTCGTTCATACATATATCTTGTTTTAATTGAACGGCTGAACCAAAAGATTTTCAGACACTTCCATATTAAAAAAAAATCAGCCAGCAACTTTAGTATATGGGTACAATGAAAGTGCTGCAGCCAATCACTAGTTGCCGTAATGGCATCGCCAAGCTAAATTTCAATATCACAGTCTTCCAAATGACAACTGGCATGCTACAAAATTGGGAAGAGGGCTTCTCGCCGCCTTTTGAAACGCAATGCAATGCAACCAACTCCTGTTACTTACTTTGCTTCCTTCGCCTTTTTCTCGAGTTCATTGATGTCCGACCACTTGTCTGCGGATGTCTTTCGTAGGAACACTGCCACCATGTCGGTCTTTACCTGCAGAAGGAAGCAATAACTTCATGAGCGTGATCTAACTTACTGTTACAACTTCACATGAGACAGTAATCAGTTGCAGCATCCCCTGATCATGCACTGTGAAAGCACTACACAATACCAAACAAGGCAAGGCACACTTCCCACAGTGTAATCTTGTCCAGGAAGCTACTGGGCAATGCCACAGCTGCTGCCCAGGAGGCGAGATGAACGACATGGCGCTTTGCATGAACTAGTTTGTTATGGCACAGGCCCAACAGACACATCAGGCACATGAGACAACACACAACACCAAATGAACAGTGGCAAAAGCTAGTGTGTATCTACATTTACCCTATGCATTTATATATGCAAAACGAACTGATGACATAACACATCACTCACAATTTGCACACTGCCAGGTATTCTCGCCTAAGCTTTTTAGGCAAATTGTGCATGGCACAGATCTTAAAGCAGAAAATCTGAAAGTTCTTAGTGCAAAATGAAAGGTGCGACTGACCAGCGCATACAGCTGTATTTAAATTTAAATGACCATGTGAACTATGCCATATCTGTTTCTTCCTCCATTTTGTAAGCCTCTGGCTTTAGAGTATTATCACCACTGTGGCAGCCAACAGTCACCTTGTGATAGCTGGAGTCGGGAACAATGTCCTTCATGAGGCTGGTGATGAGCAGCTGATGATTCCGACCAGCCAGTGAACTGACCTCGAGTTCTAACCGCCTGTGGAGAAGAGATTGGTATGATTATTCCCGTGCAGTACAGTCACATGTACAATGTAACAGTATCATGGTACGTATATCAAAAGTTAACAACCACTTTGCATGAAACAAAGCAAGTTTGTCACTCACTGGATGATGGCCTGTTTTAGCTGCAGCACATTTTGAATGACAGACCTGGCTCATTTTTTCCCTCAATATGAGCATACAATTGTGAAAGTGCCATTACTATTGCAGATGCTCCTTAGGTCTGGTCCCATCTCAATCCCAAACCCTATGAGGGCAATGTTGTGCACAACATCGACGAGCAACGGCTTCGAGCAACGAAACAGGCCATCGCGCGAACAGATCACTCATTCTTGCTGCTCGGCTCTGGAAATCTAGAGCTCGTCACCCAGAAGTGCTATGAATGACTAGCCAATAGCACAAAGCCGGAAGTCAATGTACATTAGTCAAGTACTACTGATTGTCACACGGAACAAGCAAACGAATAAATTTCAATACGTGCAACGACAAAAAACCTACTGCAAGACCTTCAGAAATATTTTATGCTGCTCTTTACAGTAAAAGCATGCATCATGCCAGTTTCAGCACTTATTTGCTGCCCTCATACCAGCAACACAGGGAAGACATCGCTCAGTTTCGTCGCTCACATGATGTTCGACTTGCAGGTGGCAAGCGAACATGACAGCCATCTCCATCGCATCACTTTTCGCCAAGATCGTTGCGTGGGGTTTATACTTAATTATCATCTGCTTCCGCCACATCTGTGCCACTACAGAAGGACAAGCGCTTGTCCTCGTCTGTTCCATGTGTCCTTGTCCAAGTTACTTGTGCTTAATTTTCCAGTCAACTATGCCACTAACCATGGGAACCTAGAGCTTTCCTATGTGCCATTCAGACACCTCTTTTAAGTTCTCTTATAACCATCTTTCATAAGTGCAAAGGCTTCAAGCCGGGCTTCAAAGAATGCCACTCAATCACTTAGTAATTGGCGGTAAAGTTGTCATGAAGAAAAGGAAGGAAATTACTACTGACGACACTGTAGATGTCCAGCTACATCTTCTGACACCTGAATGGCGATCAGCAGTGTGGGTGAGGGGTAAGGGACAGGGAGAGAGTATAGAGTAAGGGGCCAAGGGAACTATTTACGCACTGTACAATGAGGTCAACCAATGCACGTTGGACTTTCCTTTAAGTTCTTCATAAGGCAGTGTTTATTCAAAAAGAAGTTATTCTCCAGCCATACCTATGGCGCTTCAACAATGTCACAACACATGCTTCTATGCATCCAAATGCCCAATGAAACACTACAGCTCAAGTGCCGCTGATGTAAGTCTACTCACCGTGTGCCAAATACAGATTTGATGTTCTCTGGGGGCAGTTCATGCACTCCGGGCAGCGTTATATACAGCTTGACAAACTTGTCCGACTGGTCCCAAGCTGCAATGCAATTAGTGACATGGAAGTTACTGGTGTACGAGTGCGACATCTTGAGGCTTTGCAACTTGGTTGCATGGTGAACAGGTTTGCAATGCTTCCATGTTAGGGAAAGGCACTCACATGTCAGGGATATAAGCAGCAATAATTCTCAGACATGTGCAATAGAATGAAGATGTAATCTCACTAAAAACGGCTTACTGCCAAATTATGTTAAAGGCCATGTTATTAACATAGCCTTTATATGTTGATAACAGATCAACTAATACCAGTATCCCATGAGCACTTTTGATGACGATCAACCCCAATTGGTATAAAATTTCTCGTCTGCTATTGGCTTCCTTCCGCAGCGTGTGCAAAGGAGCTAATCACAAACTAGAAATTCAATCCCACCTCGCTCAATCACAATAGAAATGCAGTGCGCGACACCAGTATTATACATGCAAGGTAGGTGCAAGCATGCATACATGTCACTGACGTGGCAACTCCTGCACAAGATATAATACAGCATGAAGAAACAATGAGAACATTTAGACATCTCATCCCAAAATATGTTGCACTGTCAAGCTGAAGAACTGTGCAGTTTTCTGTGCAATATATTATAATACTCGGCTTCTGCTAGTTCAGTGAGACAAGTACATTTGGAACTCTGTGAGTGGTGTTTCCCACTGATGAACTTTTGAATTGGCCAGCTCACAACTGCCAAATGGCATCTTTCGCTTTCGGAGACTAAAGATAAGGGATTGAATCATTCCTGGAGTAATGGCGCCGCACAGAGTAAACGAGGAGGGAAAGAGCTCTTCTTTGTCCATTTAAACACCAGAGCAATGTGGGCACATAAATAAGCAACAAACCTAATCTGTAAAGAAAATGTTTCATATCGTTCCATCTGAAATTCAATTTATAGGTTGTGCATTTCATCCTGTGTTCATTTCGGTCCATCCGGAGAGCTAAATTAGAGTAACCAATATACCTGCAAGTACCAAGCAACGAGAGAAAGGATGAGAGAAATGAGCTTGTCTCGTGGTTCCTAAGGGAAGCAGGTGCATGCAAGCCTACCATAGTCTGTGATCTTGGTTGTGAAAGTGGTATTGCGCGACTGCTGTGAGGTGGCATGCCTGGCTTCTGCATGGGGAGCTGTGGCAGCTGCTACCTGGTCCCGCTCACGGATCAGTTCCGTCTCAAGCTTGCGAATCTCAATGGACAGGATCTGCTGCACCCGACTGCGCTGGGCACTTGCCTCAAGAGCACGCAGCTCCACGAGGTCCTGCTCCAACTGCAAGCATAAACATGTAGACAGTCAGATTGGCATTTTTGGGACTAAGCACAACACATTACAAATATTTCACGCATGCTTGCTTGCATCCCGCACAAACAAATAAGCTAAAAAACATGAAGATGGTGTTGATCTTTTCGGTGCCTGTACGTTGTTTCAATAGTGTGTGGTACAGCCATGTGATCTTACAGCATGAAGCTGTAGATTAATGGAATAAATGTTCATGTAAACGGTCTTCTGCCTAATGCGTCGCTCTAGAAATATTCAAATAGCTGGGATGAGTGCGTCGCTGCCAGTGGCGTAGCCAGGGTATGAAACGTACCCCCTCCCCCCCCCCTACCCCCGTAATGTGCTTGTCGCGGCTCTCACAGTCCCATGTCCCCTTCCTCCCTCTCTGCCATTCCCCCCACCCACCGAAAAAAACTGTCTGGCTAAGCCACTGCTCGCTGCACGTGAGGCGGCTTCTGCTTTGACAATGCAGCGGTGACAAGAGGCAGACGTGCCACGACGGGATAGAACCAGACCTAAATCTCCGTGGACAATGTCCATATACAGCCACAGAGTAAATTGTTTTCGTGAGTACGCATATATCTCCTAAATTATTCTGCATGCGAGTAGGCGGATAAGTGCGATGCTGCAGAAAGACCTATTTGCGTTGAATATTAACGGCGAACGTAAAACTGTTCTGGTTGTGTAATTCTGCTCATGGATAAAACAGAACATCGCATTTAGTTCTTTCGATCCAATAAACGAAGTAAATTCCAGCATGACAACGAAAAGTAGAACAAATGTTGCTAGCGCGTGGAAGTTCGTACATTACTGCGGCATAACCTTTCGCACGGTCCAGCACGCTGAAGTCCAATTCACATGTCGCTAAAGTGTTGTGTGGCGTGAAAGCAAGCGCTAGAATTAAGTTTCAGGATCTTCGTGCGCGAGCAGCACAAACGGCGAGTAAACGCGCGCGCTCACGTTTTCCACGCATGCAGTCATCGCGGCTTTTGTGAACATTTAGTTGTAGGTGAACACCACACGCGATCGCCGAGGCGAGGACGTAGAGGAATTGGCTGCGACCACTTACCTCCTCGAGTTTTGGCATTTTAATCGCAATATACGGCAGCGATACCAAAAACGGCTTATCACGCCGTCGCGATTTTATTCACTCCGCAACGAGTTCTAGAACGTGCTAGAATGAACTACTGAGTTTGTCACTCCTGACGTCTCCCTAGAGGACGCTATTAAGCAGCTAACAATACGGCCATCTTGCAAGGACGGTGTAAGGAGGTGTTTTCAAGCACATTAAACAAGATTATGCAGCGTTTTACAACGTAGCATGACCATTTTTAGTGCACACTAGCGTAGCTAAAATTACATTATAGTGCCCACGGTATTCACATCACATATCTCTCTCCACATGAAGAGACTGGCGACTGCTTTAGAGTAGCAGAAACTAGTGGGACATTGAAAGGAACGAAAAATAATTGTAACAACGGGGGTGCGTTCCGCCATGGCTTACTAGCGCTAGTAAATCGGGTCATGCCGTATCAACAAACCTGTCAGTCATACTTTCGAACACGGTGCTTAGGAACCTCCGAGATTGTGAGACTGTGAGAACGTGTGCCTTTTCAGCTGACTAACATCAGCAGCGACATCGCGGCTGAGCGCGGACATACGCGCTCAATTTAAATGGTTTTATTTTTCACGTGGAATGAACCTTAATCCCATGGTTTCCTCCGATGATTTCCTGCAACCACAGTTTTCACAAAACATGAGCAAATGCGTTTCACGACAATTCGAGGTAATCTTAAACCGCCGCTGCAGAGTTCCGCATCCAATCTTCTACCTCATAGTTCTGACAGGATGTTCTAATTTCCGACGACTCCTCTAGTCCACAGAGCTATGCCACAGAGTAGCTCTACGCGCAACTTTTTATCGACCTAACAGGGTGTCGAATCGAAACTTTTTCCGGTTTGTTTGGGGTTCGGGGCCACGATTTTCGGTCCGGCTTAGGTTCAGCTCCGGAGCAAGAATTATAATGGTTCGAACCTGTTCGGAGCTTTGTTAACCCGTTCGTTTTGGTTCGAAACGGGTTCGAAGAAAGAAAATACATTCGCGTGTTTCCGGTTCCCGCTAAAACGCGCGGCACATCTGGAGAGAAGTTTGCTTTGATTGGAACTACTGCTAACCGTTTTCTTTTACACGTGCATTGACCTATCATCTTTTTTTCTTTAGGAATATGAGAAAGAGAGAGACTACGTGCACTGTTGTATATATGCATGTCGAATTTGTAGATTGAGAGTGATTCATGGCGCCCTGTGGGTCAATTAGACGCGTTTTCTAATGAGATTTTCGTGACGTGTAAGGGAGCCCTTGTAAACAACCCCTACGCCAAGAAGCCGCGCTCCATTTATTGCGAGTTTTGAGCAGGTCACATTAAAAGAGAATATAATTAGTGATTTCTTGCGCGTTAGAGAAGTTCTGGCACCATATAGTGTGTAGTTATGGGTCAGCAGCTATGTGACAGAGAAAAAAAATAAGCAAGACGCAAAAATGTTGAAAGTACTTCGCTAAAGTGGCTCGTTGTCCACATTTCCCCGTAAACGAAAAAGAAATAGACTTCATCTTACGCTTAACTTATGCATTACGTGTTAATTTTTCTAAAACTGAAAGGAGGCGCCCATAGTTCTAAGAGAACACGTAAATCAATTCACAAAAGTGAGCTGTCTCAACTAACAAAACCTTAACAAAAAAGCTAAAATATTTAGAGCCGCTAAATAAATACCCCACTGAAAGCACTCAACAGGCGTATAATACTTTGACTAAGGTGCGTCGCCATCGCAAAAAATTAAATGAATATACTGTATAAAAATTTATCGAAGGTTCTTAAATGCCGAGAAAGAAAAATAAAAGCAGCAAGCTTGTGCGGCTTTACAGAATGAGTTTAATTTCCAGCTAGGCTGTTTCTCAGTTGCATTAAGAGTTTCAGCTGCCCGCATAATTCAACGACACACTTTAAAGCGTTGCCCGGATATGACTCCTTAGCAAATGCCGTACTTCACCCGCCATATTCCTTTAACTTCGCATGCGCATGAACAATACTGTTCGTCAGTTTTAACCAAGTTTGATTTCGGTGACTCGTTCTTCCAGTGCCGCCATAGCTACATTGTACGCCGATTCTTTTAAAACGCACTTATAACGTTCTGGAGCGCTTGCATAAGTAATTTACTACAAAAATGCCGCAATTAAAGGGACACTAAAGGGGAAAATGATTTCTTCTGCATCAGTAAATTACCGTTCTACAACACCAAAAACACCACTCTTACAACGATAAGACGTTTGGTAAGTCAGAAAAAGCGCAACGAAATACGGGTGGCGATGCCTACTTATGTTCCCGCACCTGGGGGCTGTGACGTCTTGGATTTTGATAGCATCTTCTATTTATTTATTTATTTATTTATTTATTTATTTATTTATTTATTTAGGAACCCACAGCGCCATAGCATTACAGTGGGGGGGGGGGGGGTACAAGAAGAAATACATACGACACCTCTGCTCCTGTACAGTGTTAAAAGTGATAACAAAAGAGAAAAAACGAAAAAAAAACGGAAAAAAAGGCAACACTCTTAGCAATGCACATCTACAATCTACAAGATCAAAAAGAAAGCATCATTTGATTCAACTCTCACAACATCACTCGGCAGTATATTCCATTCCCTAATGGTTTTAGGAAAGAAAGACATTCTAAACAATCCAGTTCTTGTCGCAAATTCACGGACCTTAAAATCATGGTCAACACGATTGGATCTATAAAAAGGCTCTTGCACAAACTTTTCTCGATCAACCCGAACAGCTGAATAATAAATAGCATGGAAAAACTTCAGCCTGAACTTCTTACGGCGCATGTCTAGTAATTCCCAGTTGAGTGCTTCCTTCGTACGCGATGCACTGTATTGAGCCCCGCGTATGCCAGATACGAAACGAGCGGCAATGTTCTGCACCCGCTCCAGCTTATCTTTATCTCTACGAGAATGCGGGTCCCAAACCGTACACGCGTATTCCAGAATTGACCTCACAGAAGTCTTGTACAAGATGTCCCGACATGACTGTGGAAAAGTGTTTGCATTTCGGCAAAGAAATCCCAGGATTTTAACGCGATAGCGTTAAGGAGCTCGTGTCGCAGAAAAGCCGGTGTCGTCGGCGTCGGTGTCGGCGTTTGTGGCGTTGACCGTGAGCGATAAATCACGGCAGGCGCTTCATAAATAAAAAGCAACTTCCAAGATTGGCCCGGTGGGAATCGAACCACGGTCTCCGGAGTGTGAGACGGAGACGCTACCACTCAGCCACGAGTTCGATGCTTCCAAACGGTGCAAACGCGCCTCTAGTGAATGCGGTGTTGCCTTCGAAACGAGCCGTGGAAAGTTATACTGCGGTGTATATCGGTAATTATGAACATGTAACGTACAGAAGTCACAATTACACGAGTTGCGAAGTGCGTTTCCGCTGCATTTCTTCTGCGCTTTCCGCACACGCAGAGCCATCTTGCGGCAAACACAGAAGACCCCCTCCTCTCAATGTACGGCGCTGCCCCGACAGGAGGCGCGCCGCGCGCGCATTGGGACCGCTGCCAGGCGCGTCGCGGGACTCCCTCTCCCCTGACGACGCTTCGCCGTGCTCCCGGTCCTTTCTTTAGATTACTATCTCTCTCTCTGCCCGTGCCGATCGCGACGTTTGGCTGGCGTAGATCGTTTCCCCTCCGAGACACCGAGTTCTTTGGTTCGTTCCGTTCGCTCAGGCGCACGTTTCGTTGCCGCGCCGAACGCTGCGTTACTCGACGCTCACCGCGTGATAGGTGGGCGCTAAGTCCGATGCGGGGCGCATCGTAAGTGATCGCTGTGCCGTAGCGCATTGTCTTATACCCCTTGGCGGGTCGACGGGAACGCTGTCGCGTCCCACTCTTGAAGGCGAAGCTTAAGCGTCCTCCAATTTTTGCATGCTTTAGCAGTGACATAATTGACTTGACGGCGCCAATTCAAAGCGGGAGTAAAATAAACACCTAAATATTTAAATTCGAATACCTGTTCGAACATTACATTCCTAATAGGATACGGTTGCATATCAAGGTCTTTCTTCCTTGTAAATTTCATATGAACAGTTTTAGACAAATTCAAATTCATATTCCATTTGACGCACCACTCCGATATTTTGTTCAAGACTTCCTGAAAGATCTCAGCATCACGGTCACAAGTGACTACTCTATAGAGGACGCAGTCGTCCTCAAATAACCGCATTTGAGACACTATTCCGTCACTAATGTCGTTCACGTACAGCAAGAACAATAGCGGCCCCAACACGGAGCCTTGCGGAACACCGGACACAACTTGCACCTTCTGTGACTGAGTACCATTCACCACCATAAACTGCTGACGTAAGCGTAGGTAATCTTCTACCCATGATATTACTAAATAGGGCCTACTAAATATATATAGCGGTACAGATTGACTACATTGCGCTCTAAAGGAACCAAATATTAAACATGGCAAGTTTCGGAGACCTTTATTCAGCCAACGTGGCCCAAATGCGAAAACATACTTTGGAATCCCTGACGTCACGCTGACGTACTGGCGCTGGGGTTTCGGCGCGAAATTCAAATACTGATACTTGGACCTTCATTTTCTCATCTAGTAACCAAACTATTTTTTTTAATGACTGCCTGCAGGGTTCTCAAGCAATGCTTCATTAGTCTAAACTGATTTATTGCTTCGCTTTAGTGTCCCTTTAACCTGCACACTTCGAACTTTTCCTATGCACGTCACCCGTAACCTGACTCCTATACTTCCACAAAACATAAACAAGGTGACTCGTTTAGTTCAACGAGAAAACCGCGGGCGCCTCGTTTAACACCTGATAATGCGGAGAAAACGGGGATCCAGTAATTACCTGCAGAGCTCATAATTAAGCCATAAGAGTTAAATTTCGTCACAGATTACACTTAACATGCTCACATTTCCCACAAATGTAAACTCAGTGTGGCGTATACAGTTATATCGGAACATTAGTAAACATAGCTGATAACGGCTGCATAGCACTTTTCAGCACTTGCTCAATGAATGCTTCTTTTCTTTTTTCAAACGGCTGTGATTTATACACAAATATTTTACTGTCCATGTTTATGAATCTTAGTATGTCCCCCATTTTCACTAAATTGATCTCGGCGGCAGCTATATAGTTCTTCCAGGACAGCAGGCTAAATTATGCGCCGATTCTTGAAACGCACTTCTAAAGCTTCAGAGGGCTTCCATACCTCAACACTTTGATGTTTATCAACAGCTCACCCACATCCTTCCCCTTAGTTTCTCCAATAAATGTAATAGTAATTGTAAGTTAATGGGAGCTTCGCGTTTCACCAATTTTCGCATTCCCAATTGTCTTATTGACGGCTTCAGAAAATATCGGTTGTTATAGACGTCCAGGTTTCTATATTACCTCTAATTTTTTTTTTTTTGGGGGGGGGAATTCATATCAACTACATAGTTAAGAGAGCCAATCGGTCACTTGGGTATCTACGTATAACTTTTTTAGAAGGCATCTTCTTCACTTAAATTTCTTTATAAACGCCGTATACCGCCGTTACGCCGGAGGGCCAAATTTTCATCCCATGGACCGTCTAAGGCTTTCGCCTTATTAAACAAATAAAGAAACAAAGAAAGGCAGACAGACAGACAGACAGAAATGATAGATAGATAGATAGATAGATAGATAGATAGATAGATAGATAGATAGATAGATAGATAGATAGATAGATAGATAGATAGATAGATAGATAGATAGATAGATAGATAGATAGATAGATAGATAGATAGATAGATAGATAGATAGATAGATAGATAGATAGATAGATAGATAGATAGATAGATAGATAGATAGATAGATAGATAGATAGATAGATAGATAGATAGATAGATAGATAGATAGATAGATAGATAGATAGATAGATAGATAGATAGATAGATAGATAGATAGATAGATAGATAGATAGATAGATAGATAGATAGATAGATAAGGTGCCTCGTTCAGTTCACCAAGCACACCGCTGCTAAGCCTGCTACGGACCTCGTATAACGCGCGATGTGGAGAAAAAGAGGCTTCCGTAATTTTTTACAAAACTCATGATTAAGCCAGGAACTTTAAAGATTTCCCACAAATCACCGCTAATTACCACGGCAGATTTTTCTACTGAACTTGAACAGTTCGTTGGGAACATTCGGAAACACTTTAACGGTCGCATAACGCTTTCGAGCACTTGCTCAAGGAATTAAGCAACAAAAAAATATCATTTCTTGTTTGGAGTGCGCTGCGATTTCTCTTCCTCCCGCAAGACGTGTCGTGCCGATATTTGATGCACATGCCTTGGTCCAATATATATTACATACGCATACATACGTACGCGCATACGCATACATTTCACGTATATACACTTTTTTTTCACTTTGTCATTCCTAACGCTAACGCATTAAAGCTTATCTGTGTTTGTTTTCCAAGGCCTGCCTTTGAACAAATATTGTAATGCTGTTCTCAGCCCCATTACAATTAAGCGAGTATAGCGTAAATAATTCTACACGGTAAACAAAAGGGCGGGGGGGGGGGCGGTCTTCGTCAGCAGGCGTTTGCTGTGTTGCGACACCACGTACCCGAGCACATGAGGGTCGGACCCTCCCGCGTGTAACCGTGCGTGGATTAGCCGGGTCCGGGGAAAGGGGGACCCTGGCATTTGTGCTAATGCCGGTTGTTTGGATCTTTACGGCACCTCGGCGGCGGCAACACACCCCTTTGGCCTCGGCTTCACGTGGACGGCACCCCCGGACTGGCCCACCCGGGGGAAATCTGTGGTTGCCTCTTCCTGTCCCCCTCTCCAATCTTCGTCTTTCTCTCTGTTTCAACCTTCCCTGTCTTCTACTGACTTCATTTTACTTCTCGTTTCCCAGGCAGCAAGGGTTAACCGTGTGCACAGTATTGGGCACATATATTAGGGAATAGCGGCGTTGTATAGCTGCTGTCTACAGGTATTTTCCTAACCTTGTAGCGTCCCCTTGTTGGGCTCGGTGGTGGGTGGCTACCATCGCTGCTTAATATTCCAAGAATGTCAAGGCAAATGCATTCACCCCCCCCCTTCCAGATCGCCCTTACAAAAGACTGTGCACCGAAGCAATTTCTAATTTCACGTTAAGAAGCAACTTAGAAACATTCCCCCTCTACCATGTGATGTACAGTGAAGGAGCCACACGAATAAGAAAACTATCTCCATTCCTAGTGACACAATGCTTCGTAGATAAGGAAGGAAGGAAGGAAAAAGTGGAGAAGGAAAGGTAGGGAGGTTAACCAGTTTAGATTAGCCGGTTTGCTACCCTACACATGGGAGAGGGATGGGGGACATTAAAGATAGGGAAGGGGGAGAGGGAGAGAGAGCACATAGCACAGCACACAGACATCGTCCGTTGGAGTCCATCAATCTGATGGTACGTGACATCACTCTCACAGCCGCTTGTCCAGTCCCGTCTCTTTCAAAAACCGAAGTAGTCCCTTTGTCGCCTTCACCTGCGATGCCTTCTGTCGGCGGCATGTGAAAATCGTGTCGAGGGACAATGGTCTACTGTCAAGGTGCGCTAGAACAGATGCCAGGGACTGTCGCTGAACATTATATTCAGGACAGTCGCACAGAATATGTTCCAGCGTCTCCTCGCAAAGACATGCATTACAGATAGCGTTGTCGGCCATTCCAATGCGGAAGGAGTAAGATTTCGTGAAAGCCGCCCCTAGCCATAAGCGCTTCGTAGATAAAATTGGAAAGCAATACAAGGCCTCGAGGATGTCAAGTACGGACCTCCTCCTCGAACTCGAAACCAATGACCAAGTAGAAAAGCTGGTTGATCTCACCAGTGTCGGTGACATCGAAGTCACAATCTCAGCACACCGTTCTCTAAACACAAGCAGGGGCGTGATATCAGAAGACGATTTCTTTAACCTGAGCCATGAAGAACTCGTGGAAGGTTTCCAAGAACAAAATGTAATCAAGGTTCAAAGAGTAACCAAACACGTCGTACTTACATTTGGTACCAGTATTGTGTCTAGTTCACTTGATTCAGGGTATGTGCAAATCAACGTGAGAGCGTATATCCCAAACCCGAGGCGGTGTTTCAAGCGCCAGAGGTTCGGACATGCATCACAATCATGGAGAGGTAAATAGAAATGTGCAAAGTGTAGTGCCAATGGTCATCAGTCGGACAACTGCAATGTTCCTCCACAATGTACAAACTGCAAAGGAGATCATCCAGCGTATTCACGATCTTGCCCTTGCTGGAAGAAAGAAAAATAGATAATTGCACTCACGGTGAAAGAGGAGATCTCCTTTTATGAAGCAAGAAAGAAGTTATCACACTTACCTCAAACAACCTATGTCAGTGCGGCGCGGCAGGGGGTAGCGCCACAGTGGCCTCAGGGGTCTACATAGATTGCAGTCAGCGGCGCAGTAGTAACTCCATCCGCCCCCATGCCCAGTGCTGCTCCACTGATGGAGCAGCCAGTGCTGCTCCGTCATCATCAAAAACGGGCCTGCAGACCCCGGTTTCGCCAGGCCTTAGGCTAAACCGAACTCCAAGCCTGAGACGCGCGTCTCAGCGCCTGGTTCTCGATCATCCAGCGCCTTGGAGAAAGCTATGGAGGTCGACGCAAAAACTCCGGCGTCATCGACGCCAAAAGATCAGCGCTCTCTGGAGCGCACTAAGAAAGACAAGTTCTTAATAAATGCGCATAGAAGGGGACCAGTAACCTGAACGGTTACCGTTCTTCCAATAGTCCAATACCTTTAACACATGCCACCTACAATTGTTGAGTACTTACACATAAATTAACATTCTCAATTCCGCCACTATGACTTTTATCACACACTGGAATTGTAGAGGACTGATTCACAATTTTGGTGACATAAAAGACATAATAAATACGTTCTCGCCAGTCGTTTGTCCAGCTGTTTGTCAGGAGGAGTATCCGAAACATTCAATCAAATACATCTTTCAAGGCTGTAGCCATCACTGTTATATCATTTGAAGCTGTTACCATCTGTTCAGTTTATATTCCACCTCACACCCACGTTACGATTAGAAAACTAGAAAATTTATAGAACTGCCGCCTAAGCCTTTTCTTTCAGTGAGAGACTTCAATGCTCATTCTACTCTTTGAGTCAGCGATAAAACTGACCAAAGAGGGCAGCTTATTGGAGATTTCGTTTTATCTAATAACATTCGTCTTTTAAACTTAGGTACGGCAATCTATTTCTCGCCTACTTCACGGAATTTTAGTTGCCTAGATTTAGCCTTTTGCTCACCATGTGCTTTTAATTATATTAAATTGGAAGTCCTGAACACCTCATATGGTAGCGATTGTCTACCTGCTATCATCAAACTCGCATCATCGCTACCCATTACACATTTTAAACCGCGTCGCTGGAAAATACATCTTACTGACTTGCCGCTTTTCATGAAACATGCAGGCCGAGGAAGTCTTTTCTAGTGAACTAAGCGTAAACAAAATTAATGAAAAGTTCACTGAGGTTTGAATTTCAGCGGCAGGAAAGGCCTCAAACATCTAGCCTTGTGCGCAAAATAATCTATCCCTGCTGGACTTCTGAGTGTACAGAACCAAAAAAAGGATCAATAAAGGGCCTGAAGAATTTTACGAAGATACCCCGCCTATACCAACCTCTTATGCTTTAAACAGACCAAAGCCAAAGCACGATTTATCCGAAGGCAGGCGGAAAAATCATCGTGGAAGAAACACATATCTTCAATAAACAGTTCAGTCACATCTAAACGAATGTGGCAACAGGTGGGAAAGTTTCGGGGAGATTACTCATGCCCAGGCACACAAACAACACTACAAGAACAGGCAGATATACTAGGCAAACATTGTTACGATGTCTCCAGTTCAGTGGGAATTATACAAAGGAATTTTTAAAGTGCAGTCTGCTCAATAACAGAAGCTGCCCACTACTGGCGCGTCAAATGAACTGTACAATGCTCCTCTCACACAACAAGAAATAAACAGAGTCCTTTCTGCAGGAGAAGAAGCAGCGGTAGGTCACAACCGTATTCACTACGCCATGCTGGTACATCTATCTCAAGCATTTGTAGATGCTCTCCTACAATTTTTCAACATAATCTGGGAATCTGGTATAATGCCGGAAGAGTGGGGAAAAGCAATAGTAGTTCGAAAGCACCGCCAAGTCAGTATTAAGACTTGACAGCTATTCAGCGGTCAACATTTTGTTGCCTTTTATCACTCCTTTTGGATGGCGGTATAGTTATCGGCATCTCTTGGAGTGTGAAGGCCAGTTTTCTCATAGATTCGGTGACCGCGCGATTAACTAGAAATGCGTTGAGTTGATCACCATCTATTGCAACGGTCACGCGCATCGCTGTTGTTTCGTTAGTTCAGCCTCCTTTGTTTAAACTGATTCAGGGACCAGGAAAGAGATTGAGTTTAATCAGCTGGTCTGTATGCTCATAGAACGAGTTGCGGCCGGAGAAAACGCCAATTACATTTAACTTTTCCTTTTGCTTCATTATTTCCTCGAGTGACGGCCCGCGGCGATGCTGGCAGATCCCTTGAACCCGCGATGTGGGTTAGATAAGGCGGGAAATAAAATAATGCGAAACAGCGTCCATCATCAAACCCTGCAATAACCTTCAAACCCATAACCAACATGGCTGTCACCCGTTACCTCGTCTGTTTTTTTTTTCCCTAATTGTACAGCACTTTTCGGGCAAAACTGTCAACTGGAAGCAAGAGTCGCAAGGAGTTGAGAAATTAAGCGATGTGCTAAGGGAGAGAGCCAACGCAACAGCCAAACAGGAAGGAAAGGCAACAATTAACAAATTTTACCGTTGTTTATGAAAATATTTATGAATCAACATCTTTCTATTTGAAAACAAAGTAGAGAAAACGTCACCAGAAGTGCAGGACAATTCCGTGTGTTTTGAATGACGCTCCTACAGTTACCAGTCGAACTGCCTGACAAAGCCACTTCTCTGCTCTGCTTATGTGCGTGTTTTACTAAATTTTCGCGGTGGGCGCAGTACCTAGAACCGCAGCGTCCGCGCTCTGCGCGGTTGTACGAAACTGGCGGCCACACATCGTTACGCAACTTCCCAAATAACAATACGAGTCGGTTTTGAAACTTGGTGAGCAGTAAACGAGGGACCCAAAAGAACTGTGATTGTTCCGCAAATATATATTTATCTATAATTCTTTCAGAGCTAATATAAAAAACGCTGCTATAGTCAGATATACAACTTTAAACCTGCAGAGAAGCCCCGCCTACGCCCTCATAACCACCAGTCACTGTTCCTCCGCGAGGCTGCAAATAATTCGTACTTCAAACTTTTCCTGTTACCCAAATAAAGCGCAAACCACAAACATAAAATTATTAGTGCGTTATTATACGTTTTTTCTCGCCTACTGAAATGGTAAAAGCCTAATTCTTTATTGAATTGAAATAAAATGCTTGCTTCGCTGCAAATATTTATTGTTAAGCTTCACTTCAGTCGGCAGTGAACCTTCATGGGTAAAATGGGCTCAGATGTAACATGAACTGTACCGCAGACTTTTGAAGAGTGAAATGCTCAGACTCCATGCACTCTGTCCATGTCTGTTGCGCACCTCACAGCTTCCGCCGATGAAAAGATTCTTCAAGAACAGCGGACTCTCCGAAGCTATCAAGTTCGACGCCATTTTGGAAAGGCCGCATAACGATGATTTTTTTGCTTCTGTGATTGGCTGGCGGAGTAACACAACCCCGCGCGGTCCATGTGCCTTGGTTGCTAACTGCTGTTTTTTTTTTTAAGTTGCATTCTACTATAGAAATCTTTATTTTACACTTTCGCTTCTTTACTTGTTCTTGGCAGTGTTCTTCCTGCGCTCCTTTCCTGCGCAGTCCATATGGTGTAGTTCCTTGTTTGCAAAGGAGATATATATCGCATGGGCCTACCTATGAAATACACCTTATTTCAGTTCTCTTTTGCGGGTTTACGCGTCTTTATGGCGAATGGTGGGTGTTATTCATATTTCTACTAGCAAAGGTTCCACCACCCCTCATTTTCATAGATGTGTTACCTTGGGCTGCCCGCCCCCTCCCTTCCCCGAAAAAAAAAAAGATCCTGGGTACGTGCCTGTCCTATAGTCCCATTGATTATCTAACGTGCGTAAAATTTAGGTGACACCGGGTTTTTACATAAGATATGGATTAGCACAGCTTTTTTCTTCCTAAATTGGATTTTAAAACACCTCGTATTTGGCGCAGCGTAGCCTTAGCCACTTTTGCGTCACTAAACCACATGTAACTAGCAGTAAACAAAAGATTCAGGACTCCTAAGCACAGGACCTCCGATCTCTGTAAATAAAAGATCACTATGGTATAACTATTGAATTACCTCGGCGGCTATAACTTCAAGGAGAGTGTCTTGGAAGCGACAAAACTGCAGTTTCTTTTCTTTTCCTTCTTTTCTTTCTTATGCCTTGAGTAATTCAATTAACTCCGTAGCCTATACACGTAGCCTATACAAGGCTACGTTCCACGGAAAACACCCGCCGTGGTTGCTCAGTGGCTATGGTGTTAGGCTGCTGAGCACGAGGTCGCGGGATCGAATCCCGGCTACGGCGGCCGCATTTCGATGGGGGCGAAATGCGAAAACACCCGTGTACTTAGATTTAGGTGCACGTTAAAGAACCCCAGGTAGTCGAAATTTCCGGAGTCCTCCACTACGGCGTGCCTCATAATCAGAAAGTGGTTTTGGCACGTAAAACCCCATAATTTTTTTTTTCCACGGAAAACGACTTCACGGTTTAATGCGGCTTGACGAAAATGCTGTGCACGACAGTGGAGAAGAATAGTGTTTTATCCGAAACGAAAGTTGTAGCGTACCTGTAGCTTGTGCTAATACTAGTAATAATATTAGCACGAAACCCTGTGTCTGTGGTCTAATGGGTAAGGCATTCGGCTATCGCGCTATGGAACCCTGTTAATGCTGTTAATAATGCTTCACAATAAAACGTTATCTCAGTACATACACTTAAGAAAGAATCGGTGATGAACGCGACAAAAAATGTACGCGTACTAATAATCTTACACATGCAGGGCCGCCAGATCAAAGCACATCTTGTACGCTTTGATCCGACAACCACGACACAAGGTTAATGAATGCAGCATTTGCTTCGCCGCATGGCCAGAATTCGTGTACAGTGGCGGAGCAAGACAAGCTTAGAGGGGAAGTATGCGGTGCAGCAATCACGTCCCGACGTTTCATTAGAAGGGTGCGTGAGATACAACATGCTTCAAGGTTCCTTGATCAGCAATACAATGACCGGCGCGTCTGCAACAGATGTCTACGTATTACTGTATGATGCCCTCCACCTCCGACTCCCTTTCACGTAGATGTCATTAATCTTCCAGCGTGTCTGAATTCCAGTAACCGCGCTGCATCGTGTCGACTGTTAAACAGCCCACACACCTGCGCGACAGAGTGAGAGCCGTTACGTAGGAGATCTACTCGAAGAAGTAGGTCGTTAATAAACGTTGACCGCATAATTGCGAACGGTTATTGCCGTGCGCGTGCGTACAGGGCGCCCTCTTTTGGCCTTGCGTCCGGCGCGCGCGTTTCGAGGAAATCCAACAAAGACGCTCTTTGTTACGTGTATTCATCTCCAAAACATCGACGCGTCCTCCGTCCTCCATTAATGGGCATCGCGCTGCTGGGCCACTTAATAGGGCTCCATATTGCGCGCGGCTGTTAGCGAGAACACCGTTGGAGGTCGCTGCTCTCGAAAATTGCTGCCCTTCGCTCCACTGTTGTCTGACTGGTTTGGCTCTTAGGGTTGCGCAAGCAGCTGCTTTTCTTTCTTTCTTTCTTTCTTTCTTCCTTTCTTTCTTTCTTTCTTTCTTTCTTTCTTTCTTTCTTTCTTTCTTTCACGCATACGGAATATACAGGGTGTCCCAGCTAACTTTAGTCAGAGCTTAAAAATATGCAAATGCCACGTACCTGAACACAACAAAAGTAATGTTGTTTGGCGTCGCTTGGAGATGCTCAAACTATTTTTTTTCACTACGCCTAATTAGATAATTAGGTTTAATTAATTAGACAGCTTGTCAAATATTATAATTAGATAAAGAGTGTCAGTGATAAAATTGTAGAGCGACATGCAAAACCCCCGATACTGCGTTTTGTTGCTCAATACGTGCTAAGTGTTTTTCCGAGCTTGAAGGAAGCCCGCAAATGCACGCTGTTGCAACGTCAGCGCCCCCCCCCCCCACCCCTCACCAGAAATTTTCGATATCCTTGTCTTCCTGACTACACATGGGAGGGGGGGGGGGGAGAGTATGAGAGAAGACTTATGGGCTTCGGGTGCCAAAGAGCCTAGCTACCCCACTGCTCGAGGCACTTTGCATGGTGTATTCACGGGATTTCTTTTTTCATTTATGTGTGTGTGTGCGTGTGTGTGTGCGTGCGTGTGTGTGTGTTATCATTTTTTTGTCAGTCTTAATTATTGTTTGTTATTGGATAAGTAGTTTCTTATTACATTTCTTTTTTTTTCTTCTTTGGAGCCGAGAGAAATCGAGTACCGACTAAGGCATTTTCTGCCTAGTCTTCTCCACAGGCAACGTATTTGTGTGTTTAACAAGAGGAACACGCAGCGCCGCGGAATGTCGTGCCCGAGCTCGCTGCGCGCCTTGACACCTTGCCTCCGAGATCACCCCCGGCACGCTGGAAAACACCTGTTGCATTTCTTCGCCGGCAGGAGGCAGCGGCGGCGTCGTCTCACGCTTCGTGATGCTTGTGTCCACGCTGTCCGTCTACGCAAGGTCATCCCTACAAAATTCATATACAGAACCGAGCCCTCAAGCCTATTACGTTAAAATACAACTTTACGTACAGGCCATAAAGCAATAAAAGAAGTACATACTCTGTTCGTTCAATTGCCCGAACGACTGTGTGGACCGTTACCGCACAGTCGTAGTAGTCGGGCATACAATTTTGCCGCCATTGCCTTCCGCTACAGTGCAGGCGCTGGCAATAATGCGGTTTACGATGCGGAGTCTCTCGGTGGTACCAAACAATGGTCACGTTAGGAACACCTCTTGACCCGGTCAGGCCTTCCGTTAGGCGCTCCGCGGGTTTCTATGGGAACACGGTCAACGCCTCGTCTTCATTTTATGGTGACCAGCTGCTCGACAGGTTGGATTGCACTTGGGCTGCGTCGCTTCTGCGTTCAGAGTTTAAAAGGGTCAGCACTACTGTGAACTGTGGCAGAATGCGATCTGCAGCTTTACCTCACGAAAAGCTGCTGACTGCATTCTGATGCCAAGGGAAGTTAAACTGTACGGGGCCAACGAAAAAAACGAGAACAAAATAAGTGTTTACTAAACATTGTTTTTTGTGCGCTAGATAGGACAGACAAACAAATACACTCACACGCGCGTACGCCTGCAAGCCCAAGACGAGGTTGTATTAAAACAAATGTTTACATGCACCGTTACACACGTAAATGACGAGAAGAAAATGACCACCATGTATAGGTATTTCAGGTAGCTGAATCATACATGTAATATGAACTGATGTCACATAATTCTACAAATAAATAAATAAATAAATAAATAAATTTTTGAATGAACGTGCTCAGACATTGTCATTTAGCAGAAACAGCAGGAAGGAAAGAAATTTTAAAAACTTTCGAGTGTGAAACTTTCTTTAACTATCACATTTTCGCTGAAGTTATTTGAACCATTGATCCCTCTCAAGATATCAGCCCTTCGAGAATTGCTCATCATTTCGGCCTCGGCCTGCCATCCGCTAGCATCCTGGTTAGTTGGTCAGCTCAGATCAGAGAGTGAATGTCAAAAATACTGATAAATAAATAAAAGAACAATACACGAGAATGCAGAGAATTTCCCCGTACCCACAGAATTGCGAAACTGAGGTCCGTCAATCATTGTTTAAAACAAGGGCTGCATTCTTTTTTCTCCGCATTACAGTTCTCCTCGCCCAAAGCAACTTCGTTCTTCTGGCCTCTTGTAACAATCATTTTCAATTGCTTCCGCAATACGCTGCTCGCTTTTCATAAACTTTCTAGAATAAATATTGTGAGTATTCTTTACATATAATTGTGGATAGAAATGTCTAGTATCCGCGTAGTAATGAGGGATCCATGCGGTGTCTAGATAAATTGTCGTGTACAAAAAGCAATAGCACTAATTGATAGAAAGTATAACAACATTACACATATTTGCTGTCACCTTTGGACGCTCTGCAAATACAAGATATCTCTCAACCTGCGCGCTAAGAACAGGCGAAGAATTCATATGCCCAAAGTTGCAAATGACGAAAAGAGAAACGAGTCACTTGCGGAAGACTATTGCGTGTCACTGTGTTTTCCCCAGCACAAGGTAGCCAGCCGGTCCATGAATACTTTTTTTCGCGCAAAACAACACACTCTGTTGTTATGCGCTAAACAAAGTATTCATGGATTCGCACGATCTAGCCCGCCAACGCATTGTGCTAGCCAGCCGGTATTTACACTGGCTAACCTCCCTGTCTCTCCTTCCTTCCCCCCTCTCTCTCTCTCTCTCTCTCTCTCTCTCTTTCTATGGGTCACGGGGGATGCCCGAAGCGTCGCTTTCCTTTCTCGATTTCTCTCTGTCTTTTGTTTCCCCTTTGTTTTTCCACGATTGCGCGCCTCAGCCTGTTCTCCTAACCCTTCTTTGTGTTTTTTTCTTATCCGCGGTGGGCGCATTCATCTCTAAAGGAAACTGCCCTTTCGCGCTTATATAATACGTTCATTCACCTTTACCGTGACTCCCGCATTCTCATCCCAGTGTAATCATCAGCAATAAAGCACTGCCACTACAGCGCCAGACCCAGCGGCGCCATTCTCGCCGGGCTGGCGAGAAACGTGAGAGCGGTCCGGGGCCGCGGCGTTCACCAAATCCCCTTTCCCTCCACATTCGCTTTTCGCTTTTTCTGGTCGTCTCCTTTCTCCGTCACAGCGGGGAGCCAGGGAGTGGCACAGTTGTCGGAGGCAAGTAGCGCATCTGACCCCGAACAGAGCGGTCGCCGCCTCCGGTTTCGGGGAAGACGCTTCGCGGCCGCTTGCATTCCGGACACCCCCTCCCCCCCGCTGCTCCCCCCTTCCTTTCCTGCTGCACTGTCCGGTCGCTTATTTGCCCAATGACCTCAAGTGCGGCCGGCCGGGTGCGATTATGTCGCGCAGGGAAGCACAGACCATTACTGCGCGACCCCAGTTTCCGCAGTGTCTTTTATTTAACTTTTTTTTCCTCGCGAATCCTCCCGGCATCGGTCGACGTTATACGAAACTAAATAAGAAGCGAACAAAGTTCGTCGCCAAATACAGCATCTTTTTTTTCGTTGTTTATTTTTCGAGCGCGGGGATGCCCCCAAGCAGCCGCAGCTCACTCGGCTTCCTCCTCGGGTCTTTGTGTGCGCAAGCGGATGTAGCCTGGTCAAACTGCCGCCATTTGTCTGCCTTAGCGCCGCATATTTGAGGGGTGTCGTCATCCGCTCCCACTCATCAGCTAATCCAGTGTAAGCGGTTGAAGTAGGCGCGAGAACAACTTCCTACCAGAGAGAGAGGGTGATTATTTTACAAGCGGTTTTTTGTTCAACAAACTATGGCGACTCGGACTGTTTGATTGGTACTCATTTTAGAGAGATCATGCATCGCAATGTGGTTTTGCGCTACGAGATATTTCTATTGTGGCTCTTCGTCCGAGTCATCGTTGCTGGTAACGCGTCATTTGTTGCTTTAGAGTTAGGACATTCCGCGGAAATTCGGATCGCTCTGGGCCGTTTCTCATCGCGCAGCGTACACCAAGGTATCGCGTACTCGGTTTTGTGCACTGCAATCGACAAGGAAGAACATCATGCCATCCGCGGCACTGCAAGAAGTGTGCGCTTCAGAGGCGCAGCATGGCATGTTCTGCGTAATCATACTAGCCTCGAGCGATCAGATAATGTGAGCAACTAGTAGAAAAAGCAAACATTGGCGTGTGTAAAGTAATTAGCATGCACAGGGCTTGCGTAGAAGAGAAATGGTTCCGTGAGCTATCGCGCTCGACCATTGATGCTGAACAGGCCGGACCCTGAGATGCGTGCAGTGCTGGGTGCTGTGCCAAGTGTTCAGTGGCTTCGTTCCCTGAGACATCGACGCGCAACTCCACTGCAATCCCACTGTGAAGCCTCGGTAATGCTGTATATGATCAATACGGAACATCAGTGAAGGGTAGCAAACAGAATGATGTCGGCTCGGTAACCTTCATGCATATTCGCTCTCTCTCTCTTTCTCTCTCTCTCTCAACGTAGGCAAGGTGGAAAAAGTTTGCATTGTAAGATGGAATGTAGCATGTCGGATGAAACGCTTGTACATTTTCGAACAGATTGTGCCGACAGAAAGCACGGCGGAAAATTTGGAGGATGCTTAATCTTCGCCTTTAAGAGTGGAACGCGATAGCATTCAAAGACCCCTTACTGCTTTTCATGCTTCCCGGCAACTGCACCTTATGTAACGGTAATGTTTACTCGGAAACACTGCATGGCCGCGAACGCTGCACGAAGGCAAGCTTTCTGGCATACAAAGGCTGCCTCTTGTGTGGGTCGATCTCCTGCTATTGTTTCGTACTTATCATATTTCAGCCTGAGAAGAGCTAACATAAAGAATATGCGCTGTCAGTGCTTCTCTTTTTTTTTTTACAGCGAAAGCTGTATATAACTAACCTTCCGTAGTTTTTTCGGTGTTCGGCAACAGAAACGTACTTAGCGATTTCTAACAAACCCATACACAATAAGTTTCATTGTTTGCTTTGTGTGTGATCACGTACGGGTGCAGTGCGGTGGCGCAGATGTCGAAATGCGGAACAGATCAGAACGCTCGGCGTGAAAGATAGCGTGACGTCAAGGTTATTGTAGTGTATAATCAGGAGAGGTATCGACGCTAAATACAGCGCGTTATCGATACGGCGGACACGTATAGTTTGTGCACCCGAAGAACAACGTGCGTACGAGGAGCGCTGGAGTGAACAGCAACGATAATGTAAAGGGCGCCGGCGCGAAACGACCACCGATGAAGAGAGAGAGAGAATAACTTTATTGAGTTGGGGAAAGGGGGATAGGGGATTTAGGAGCCTGATGGGTGGCGCCCCAAGTCCAGGGCTCCACTGGCTTCTGCCGCTAGCCGAACGTGACCAAGAAGAGCCTTCTGCACCTTCTGATCTGAGCTGGCGAGTTGTGCCTCCCATTGCTCCAGTGTGTTGGTTAAATTATACCTAACTAAGTAGACATTTAAATTCGGTGGTGTATTTTGGCATCCCCGTGAGATGTGGTACAAAGACGGTGGTGAGTCGCTACACCACGGTCAGGCACGCCCGTACATTGTTGGGAAAATTTAGCTCAACCTTAATAAATTTGGGTAGACCCCCGTTTGAATCCTGCGGAAATCTACTGCGTCTTCCCCTTGCAAAGATGTGTGTGTGTGGGGGGGGGGGGGGACGCCGTATCTTTGCCGACTGACGAAGAACGTTCCCGCGATGCTGAACGAAAACGACAATCGCGAGCACGGGCAACAATTCCACTCTGTGAAGATGGAATGGCAGCGATAAAACTTTGCTTTTCGTTTGAGAGCTTTGACTGTCGTCAGCTTTCGCTGCCATTCCATCTTCACAGAGTGGAATGGTCATTTTTTTTCATTACATTTGTTTGTGGGCTGCCGTTCTCAAAATTCCGAGAAATAACTTTGTAAAGAACGAAGGACAAGGTATGAGCAACTTTGGTGGTAGAAGAGTAGTTCGTTATGCGTGATTCGAAATTTGGTTCGAAATTCTTTTCGCCACAGAGACGTCCGACGCTGGACGTGCGCAACGCCGAGGCCTGTCGCCGACGCCGGATTTTCTGCGACACGGGGCCCTTAACGCTATTGCGCTAATGCATTTTTGTGCACGTGCGTTTCAGCGGCATTTAGAAAGCACCCGGCAACTTGAGATTCCGAAGTCGTGGAAACAAGAAGAAACCTACAAAGGGAAGTTTATTGATGCACTAATACCAATAACAGCACAGGTATCCGTCATATGGAAAACAGTGTGCAGTAATAGTTATAGGTAAAACAAACAAGTCTTCCACACTGTCATTGCGAAGCATTATAGCGATCGATTCCCATGCTGATTTGTTCATTGGGCAGTACAGTACAGTTTAATTCTGACCTACAAGTGGTGGAATGGGTGTATCTCAGGTCCGCGTAATAAAACAGTGAATCTTGGCGTAAACCCTGCACAAGTGATGTTGCCTCATAGGTATCTCTAAGGCACAGAGAACTCTTGGTAAAATGGGTGACTGGTATGAGATGGAAACTGAAGGACAATACGCAGGAACGCAGCTCAGAGCAGCGCGCCTTCATTCGCAGTTTATTTTACTAAAAAGCCAGTATGTGCCACGCGCTCTCGCGAGCAGCACTTCGTTTTCCTATACTTTCCTGCGGACCTCAAAACTTTGGTGTACAAAGCGTGCATTCTTACGGAGCCTTAGGTATGTGGTTATTGACGTCAGAATAGTGGCACGTAAAACTACCCTAATGGCACCCAGGCGAGCTCTGACAGCGGAAGAAATTGAATTGCGCAAGCGTCGTGAGCGTCGTCGTGCTGATACCGAACGTCGCTGCGAAGAGCGAAGAGTCGAGCGTAACGAGACAAGTAAGACGAGAACGACAGCGTGCTGTTTGAACCGCACCGATGGCACCGGCTGTTGGAATCTCAGCGCTGCCACCGGCTGTTGGAACCTCAGTGCTGACACCCGTTGTTGCAACCGGACCGTTGGCGCCCGTTGTTGCAAATGGGTCGCAAGCCCCAAGGGTAGCGTTGGCCTGGCGGCCTGGGGCACACTGGAAGCATCCGAAGGTCCCAGCAAAGCATGAGGCGACTGCTAACAGAACAACTTGTTTATTCTCGCATCGCAAAGAGCTGGCGGTCAGGTCGACCGAAGTAGAGAGACGGGAGAGCACGTTACTCAACAGAAGAAATCGGAGCCTCTCTCCTGGCGTCCGGGGGCAGCTGCTCTTATACTCTTGGCGTCGCGGGCAAGAAGGAAGGTCACGGGACGACACCACGTGACAGCGGCGACGGACGGACTGAGAGACACGTTGGGACAAGGAGGTGACGTATCAGCCGGGCCGGCGCCGGTCAGACCTCCTCGCTTCACACTGGGGGAGCTCCTCTCCCCAGCTGCCGCGCTTTGACAAGCGTGGGCACACACACACACACGCACACACGAAGACACGTGGCACTGAAACATGCCGGGACGCGCTCGGCGGGGATGCGTCGCGGCCGCTCCGAACGGGCCAAAATGTCCGCCGCTTTGAACGAAGCCCCGACGTCCGTTGCATCCGCGCCGGCCATATCGCGCGTCGTAGGCGAAACGTAACAGTGCCCAAACTGCTCCGAGAAATCAAGAGGAGTGTCACGGGCAATCGCAAGCGAGAGGTGCAAGCACTTAAACGCTCGTCGACTACATCAACCCTTGCCGTTCTCCCCATATCATACGCAAATCCCAGATTACGTGGGCTGTACGTGACAAACTCTTAAGAAACATTTATTCACGTGCGTCATGCGGGGAAATGTTCTGCATGAACATGAACGCCCACATTGCGTGGGGGTCTCCGCACATCTTCTGAAAAAAAAAGCGCATGAAACAAACGACGAGGTAGAGAAGACCGCCCTCTCGCTCACTGTGGTCCCTTGAGCTCACTTCAGTATTCCTTCCACTGCTTGGCAAGCAAGCTTGTTTAAGGCGGTGTGGGCAACAATAACGCAGTCCTAACATTCAAACTTAACGAAGCTTGACCTGCATGAAAGGCAATAGCATACTCTTCAGTACAGTTTCTCAATAGCTCATCGAGAAGGTATCGACGTATAGTCGCCAGTGCACGACACAGTTCGCGGCGCTTCTTTCGTTTTTGCATATCACGTCGCTGCTCGGCAAGGCAATCCACGCTGGGCTCGTTTCATTGCCAGCAGGCGCCTGTTCGATAGGACTATAGAAAAGGGCAACTACTGCTCGAAATAATCTATGAAAAACACGTCTTTCGACTCTACAGTATATACTAAAGGTAGCATGCTTGCACTGCGTCACGCGCTTTCCTTATACCGAGTCTCATTGGGCAAGTAGAGTCACATTTAAGAGGCTCGAATAAAGCTTTTCGGGAGAGCTCGCACCATCTTTAAAAATCAATAAACTCTGTAATACGGCTGTTGATAGGCGTGTGTTGTTTTAGACCATTTTAATTTCCATTGTTTTCCCTTTCAAGTTTTCCGTTTGCGACCCGCCGCGGCAGCCTCACGTAGAGGCTCGCGCTGCTCGCGAGACCACGTGTGACCTCGCAACGCTTGAACACGAAAACGTGCATAGTGATACATTGATAAGCGAACTTCTTGCGTAGCTTCCACAGTGGTGCACTTTAAGTAGGAAAGAGAATATCAAACCAACAACTCATTGTGTCCGTTTGGCAATGGGCTGTATACACTAACGGCTCAGGCGTCACCTTGGCTCAAGGTTAAATATGAAGCAGACCACGTGGATGACGCGTTAGCAATCACACCACATTTTTTTTTTTTGACGCTCGTGAGCCCACGTAACCAGCTCTGAGCCACTAATTGGGCCCCCGCGACTCGTTGAGCAGTGCTTGTCACTTGCACAGCTCGAAACATCCAACCTCGAGATTAGGTGACTCGTGATCCGGTCCAGATGGGGGGGGGGGGGGGGGGGGGTGAGCCAATTTGTTGCGCACAAGGGGGCCTTGGTCCGCCGTCGTCCTGCGCATCCTGTGTG